>NW_027512781.1:300833-601666 GCF_048772815.1 Callospermophilus lateralis
AGCATTGCTATGAATTTTGTTGGGATTTTAAGAGGCCACGCATGAAAGTCGCTCTTGGAAACTGAGACCTAGGCCCGGGTAGATTTCCACAGAGGCCTGGGAATCTCAGCAAGGACATCACATGATTTTTTCTTAAAGAAATGGCATCCATAGTTGAGAGTCAAAACACACATGCACCTCACATTGTAGACCTCAATGGGCCTGGCCTAATGTGACCTTTTGTCCATTCTTTGGGAAGCCTTGCCTGTGAGATTTCTCCAGAGATTTCATTGAAATGAGCTTCCTCACCATTTAATGTTTGCTGAATGAATTGAAACCCACAGTGCCTCCAACTTCATGCTTGAAAAATGGCTAGATAAATACCATGAAATTTTTGAAATTCCTATGACCAGGTGGCACTGGAGAAACATTGGATGTCCTATTGCTGATCATGAGTATTCCAGACAGTGCCTTGATTTACTGAGTTTCATGAAAATGGTGTAGAACAGAGATGCCAGTAAGTTGGAGCCTGCTGAGTAGTGGGTCTAGAGCAGTGCTGGGGAGGTGTTTGATAAAACATCCGTGGTAGGGCCATGTGGATCTACCATTGGATTCCAAATGGCTTGTAACTGACATGGTGCTGCCAGCAGACACTTATATGTAAAGGCATCTTGTTATATGGAGAGTTTTAAGAGGAAAATGAAGAATCAGGTTGATATGGACAAGGGGGCAATGGGGCAAGCTGTGAGAGATAGAAGCCTAGTTGGTGCATTCTCTTGCAGACCCTGACCCACCACACGTGACAGAACTCCCTCCAGCACTGTGTCCCAGTTTAGCTGCTAGTATTTCGTGAAACAAATACCAAACTCACAGTGCAGCAGCCTAAACACCACAAAAAGTGGAGGAGGACCAAATGGCTTCACAGTCCACGCGGGGAGACGGGGAGACACTTAGTCTCTAGTGACCTTAATTTACCTAAAAAGAGAGGATTCAGCACTGCTTCCTCTTTTTCATTGGAAAATAAGAAACCATGTCCTCCAGGTCACATAGATGCAGACCCAGCTTTGATGGTCTCACTACAAAGGAAGCCAAATCTCATGAAAACAACATATATTTCAAGTGCGGAAGCTCAGAGGCAGTTTCTCAAAAAGTTTTTAGGGCAGCAGAGCTTCATGTTTGTGGAGTGTTTACCCTGTCCCTTACTTTTGGAAACTCCTCTACCACCTCCAAGGTTGTGAACTCCTGAGCATTTTCCATTCCAGATATGTATTCACTGATTGTGTAACTCTTCTCCTCTAATTGTGTCTTACTTGGGGTGAAGGTAATGTCAAGGCATTGTTCTGGATGAGAGCGTGAGGATATTTGTGCAGCATATATTTACATACAAATTGGATTCATTTTCCAATTTTCCATTTGAAGTACTGAATCCCGGACACTAAAACTTACCTAGTAGACTCAGACTATTCATCCTAATATAATGGGGAAATTTAACCCAACACAATAGAAATACAAGCACTTCAGAGGAGACATGTTGTATAGTTGGACTTGACATTTGCATTATATAAGGTAGGAGTTATAAATCTCGTCAAATTTTAATTGAAATATTCTCCATGTGTTTTTAAGCTTAACAAATATATGAATTCTTATTTTCCTTTTCTGTAGCCTATTCACACATGTATATTTATATGCATATATAGAATCCTACCAGGTTTCACACATACATTTTTGTGAGGTGGCTGTCTTGGCAGATACAAATTGTGAGAAGAGTTCACTCCTCCTAAATGCTGTTGGAAATGAAAATTCAACCTATAGGAGAACGTCCTAGTAGAACAAAATTATGCATAAACTCATGTTCAGTAAAATAAATATTTTTGCATCTGTGGATGATATATATTTACTGATGAATTTTGATTGGCATTTATATTGGTACTTTTTAATGTCTGTGAATGTTGTGTGTGTGTGTGTGTGTGTCTGTGTGTGTGTGTGTGTGTCTCTGTGTGTGTATGTCTGTGTGTGTGTATAGACATAGATATATATATACTCTCCAAATTTGTCAAAATATGAAAAAATGTGTCTAATATATACTCTCTAAATTCATTCATGTACATGTATGTGGATTTATAATCAACTTTTCACAAGATTATAATCAGAAATATTCATCCACCTGAAATACATATTTGTTTCATAGTACTGAAACCTAACTTCAGTGAATGGTGCATACAAATCCTAATTACTCTACAGTAACTGACCCAGTCTAACATCAATGCAAGAAGACTCCTATGAGACATGATATGTAATTTGTCATTCATTTGTATTCGACACTGGTACATTATTGTTTCTTCAGTTTTTGCACATCATAGGATATACATTGCATCCACAAGTTCACAAATTAATAGGCATTTGTTTCAACTTTAATGACTTCTTGCTTCAGAACACATGTATTGTCAGGGTTTCTTGACTGGTCCTTTCATCAGACTTCTTTCCAAACACATAATTTTGAATTTCCATAATCATTTTGAAGCAAAACTCACACACTCTTCATGATAAACCAAAACACTAATATTTCCAATAGATATATAACTGGTTGGAATGAATGATTGTATATCAATATACGATTTCCTTTAATTTTTCAGATATCAGTTCAATTCATTATTTAAAGTTGAAAAAATTATATTATTTATTCACAGTATGGTCTATTCATGCTTTTTTTCTATGTTCATAGAAACAGGGTACACCTCTTTGTACCCCGATTCTAATATTACATCTTCAATATATTGCTCCCAGAAATGGTGAAAGAAATACTCATGTCACCTCATTATCACAGTAATATTCTGGACAAAAAATGGAAAGGTCACACTTATGATTGTACCAAAGCCTAAATGGAAAGTGAACATGGATTTCTAAAAACATCCATATCCAGGTTGCCTAATGCTGTCAATTGTCAATCCTATTGGTGACTACATATTTGTTTTTTCCTATTTATATATTCAAACTCAACACTGTTGAAAATGTCTAATTCTATCCCTCACTTTATACTTTGCCTGATTTCGTAATGTTTCTATTGATATCTGCTTTTCTACATATTTTCCCCAGTTCAACATAGTGACTGACTCTTCATATGTGCTGACATTTACATTCACTCTATAACCAAAAGTCTATTGCTAAAGAACTTTTGGTCCAAATCCTGTACTCACTCTTCTTCCTAAACCTACCGACTATCTTCCTAATCCTACTGAATATCCCTTTTTGACCTGATGTTCTCTTCTAAATTCTATCATCCAATGTACAACGTCCTATGCCATTGTAATTCGAATTATCTGAGACATCTTTGCAGAACATAATTCAAAGCTAAGTATCCCAATCAAGGGCAAAACCCTTCTGGGCTTCAAAGCATACCTAGATTTCTGTTTTCATACTTATATTTCACCTCTATATTCTTGTAAATATTGCAGGTTCCCAATGCCATTATTCATTGCACAGAATCATTCGTCACCAAATCAAACCTGTTTTTAACCCCAAGTATACACTGTTCCCTCAATCATTTTACAGAAGAGCAGGGACAGAGGGGTTCTTACAATACAGGAAAGTTGGGGATCTTCCACCAGATGAGAACCTCAAATGTCCATGCACAAATGATACCTGGAGAAGTTGTAGGCAGGTATGAAGCACTTGAGAGAGCAAAAGTCATCTTCCATGGCAAACAACCTGGTCAGGATGAAGGGATGTGTCTGAATCTGCCTCTCTCTTCTTACTGTAGACAAGGTGGAACAATCCAGGCCTGAGTGGAGAGCTGTTCCAGGGTGCCAATGGTTGATATACATTCTACCTTATGAAAGTGCCACAGGAAGTAGGGGAAACCTCCATCTTATGTAACCCTTGGAAGCAACTGTTAGGACAAAGTGGTTGCCAAGGCAGTGACCTCATTCAGTTCCAAAGAATGTGACATACCTCATTTCCTTGGTGATGGAACTCTCTGAACTTGGTATCCAAGAAGCCAGGCACGCAGAGGCAGTCCCAGTCCCAGGCCCAGTGGGCTCACTTGTTTGGATTTACCAAGGACAGAGTCAGTTTTCTTGGTACCTAATGATGTGAGGATAGCCAAATGCAAGGAGAGCTATGAATATGGACCTTTCCTGAGAAAACAGGTAGTGGCAAACCACTTTTTCCTGACATCTTCACAGAGTTGGTCAAGGAAACATGATCTGAGAGAAGACAGGCCATGTCGAGGGAACATAGTATGGCCCACCAGTCAGAGGATACTTCGGATAGTCAAAGACCTACTTGGGGGCAGGAGGTGCCTTTGTGGGAGTGGGTGTGGGTTTGTTGTTTTGTCTCATGTTCTGAGAATAGATAGGAAAGGCGTTTTGTTTGGTTTGGAGTGGACAGTTTCTAGTAAGTCATTTGACACGGCGAGTGTTTCTGTTTCTGTGTATCCCACTGTGTCCGTTGTTGTAGACATTAGAAAAGAGAATGCATTAATGGATGTGTCCTGTCTAGTATAAATCTTCCCTATAATTCATCCTGCCCAATATATGAATGGACTGCAGCTTGTCTTATCGATGTGCAACACCTGTTATCTTTCTAAGTTGTTGTTTTCTTCCTGAATTCTGGCCACTCTCCAGAATAGGCTCATGGATTTGTGTCCAAAATATGTACCACCTCCAAGCTCTGTGACATGGCCATGTAAAGGATAGTTGAAGAAAATGGCGAGCATCTCAGAAAACTCAGATATCAGTGTGACCAGGAAAGTCTCAGTGCAGAAACACTGCTTTGGGCTTTTTGCTTACTTATTGCTGTGTTCCACTGAATGTCAGGAAGGTCTTTGCCTCAGGCCACCCCTTTGTGAAGCCTGAAGAAAACAGTTTGCAAATGGAAATGAATGGGCCTCACCTGTGGCTCTTAGCTTAATTGCTTTGGAAAGGGATGTGTCTTTATCAGCCTCTTGGACCTGTGTGTGGCTGTAGCTTAGATTCTCAGCACCTGATGGATCTTAAGAATGATCCCATGTGAGCTTCCAAAACCACAATGGCAAAAAATATCATTCATTTTGGATGAAGTCTCTTGCCTTCTTCTGTTAGGTTGCTGCACTCCATCAAATGAGAATAGGGATTATTTAGGTCAAATGAGTTCTTCAAAGCCCTGCAGAGGTGCTTGTGTTTTCGCTTGACTCTAAATCACCTAAAGAATTGATACCTAAAATCAGTAGACCTCAAATTGGAGAAACATAGAAGTATTAACGGCAGGTTTATTTGTTCACTCCTGGTTCACAGAAACGGTGTCCAGCCTACCCTGACTTTAGGAAAATGAGGGGCAAACGAGCTGATTTTGGACACTGTCTTGGGCTGCGCCCCTCATGGAAACCTCCAGCCAGATGTTAAGATGATTGACTATATGGAATAAGATGAGGGCTATGTGGGAGTGTTTTGGTTTTAATGTTGCTCATTTGCGTGGCATTGGAATAAATGACTGTGTCCACGTGGGCTTGAACTCTGGTGTGATTCCCCTTAGAGACTGGGTTTTGGAACTGAACTCAGAGAAGCATTGCCATGAATTTTGTTGGGATTTTAAGATGCCAATCATGAAAGTCGCTCATGGAAACTGAGACCTAGGCCCCGGGTGGATTTCCACAGAGGCCTGGGAATCTCAGCAAGGATATCACATGATTTTATCCTTAAAGAAATGGCAGCCATAGTTGAGAGTCAAAACACACATGGACCTCAAATTATAGACCTCAATGGGCCTCGCCTAATGTGACCTTTTGTCCACTCTTTGGGAAGCCTTGCCTGTGAGAGTTCTCCAGAGATTTTATTGAAATGAGCTTCCTCACCATTTAATCTTTGCTGAATGAATTGAAACCCACAGTGCCTCCAACTTCATGCTTGAAAAATGGCTAGATAAATACCATGAAATTTTTGAAATACCTATGACCAGGTGGTACTGGAGAAACATTGGATGTCCTTTTGCTGATCATGATTATACGAGACAGTGCCTTGATTTACTGAGTTTCATGAAAATGGTGTAGAACAGAGATGCCAGTAGTTTGTAGCCTGCTGAGTAGTGGGTCTAGAGCAGTGGTGGGGAGGTGTTTGATAAAACATTCATGGAAGGGCCTTGTGGATCTACCATTGGATTCCAAATGGCTTGTAACTGACATGGTGCAGCCAGCAGACCCTTATATGTAAAGGCATCTTGTTATATGGAGAGTTTTCAGAGGAAAATTAAGAATCAGGTTGATATGGAAAAGGGGGCAATGGGGAAAGCTGTGAGAGATAGAAGCCTAGTTGGTGCATTCTCTTGCAGACCCTGACCCACCACACGTGACAGAACTCCCTCCAGCACTGTGTCCCAGTTTAGCTCCTAGTATTTCGTGAAACAACTACCAAACTCACAGTGCAGCAGCAAAAACTCCACAAAAAATGGAGGAGGACCAAATGGCTTCACAGTCCACACGGGGAGACACTTAGTCCCCAGTGGCCTCAGTTTACTTACAAAGAGAGGATTCAGCACTGCTTCATCTTGTTCATTGGAAAATAAGATTCCATGTCCTCCAGGTCACATAGATGTAGACCCAGCTTTGATGGTCTCACTACAAAGGAAGCCAAATCTCCTGAAAACAACATATATTTCAAGTGCGGAAGCTCAGAGGCAGTTTCTCAAAAAGTTTTTAGGCCAGCAGAGCTCCATGTTTGTGGAGTGTTTACCCTGTCCCTTACTTTTTGAAACTCCTCTACTGCCTCCAGAATGTGAACTCCTTAGCATTTTCCATTCCAGATATGTATTCACTGATTTTGTAACTCTTCTCCTCTAGTTGTGTCTTACTTGTGGTGAAGGTAATGTCAAGGCATTGTTCTGGATGAGAGCGGGAGGATATTTGTGCAGCGTATATTTACATACACATTGGATTCATTTTCCAATTTTTCATTCGAAGTACTGAATCCCTGACAATAACCCATACCTAGTAGACTCAGACTATTCATCCTAATATAATCGTGAAAATTAACCCAACACAATAGAAATACAAGCACTTCAGAGGAGACATGTTGTATAGTTGGACTTGACATTTGCCTTATATAAGGTTGGAGTTATAAATCTAGTCAAATTTTAATGGTAATATTGTCCATGTGTTTTTTAAACTTAACAAATATATGAATTTCTTGTTTTCCTTTTCTGTAGCCTATTCACACATGTATATTTATATGCATATATAGAAATCCTACCAGGTATCACACGTACATTTTTGTGAGGTGGCTGTCTTGGCAGATACAAATTGTGAGAAGAGTTCACTCCTCCTAAATGCTTTTGGAAATGAAAATTCAACCTATAGGAGAGCGTCCTATTAGAAAAACATTATATATAAACTCATGTTTAGTAAAATAAATATTTTTTGCATTTGTGGATGATATATATTTACTGATGAATTTCGATTGGCATTTATATTGGTACTTTTTAATGTCTGTGAGTGTTGTGTGTGTGTGTGTGTGTGTGTGTGTGTGTGTGTATATATATATATATATATATATATAGATATATAGATAGATAGATATAGATATAGATATAGATATATAGATATAAATATAGATATACTCTCCAAATTTTTCAAAGTATGAAATATATGTGTCTTATTTTGCACTTCCTAAATTTTTCATATTCATGAATGTGGATTTATAATTATCTTTTCACAAGATTATTCTCAGAAACATTCATATACCCTACGAGACTCTTACCAGTAATACTAATATAATGGAGAAAAAGAACCCAAACAGAATAGATACAAGCATTTCAGAAGAGACATGGTGTATAGTTGGACTTGCCTTTTGCATAATATAAGGTAGGAGTTATAAATCTATTCAATTTATTGAAATAATTTTCCATGTGTTATTTTTTTTGACACAACACAAAATTTAATCTTTGAAAAATAAATAAAATTGACACTTCCTTAACCAAGCTAATGAAGAAAAAAACCCTCAAATTACTAAAATTAAGGATCATAAAGGAACTTTTACTGAGTACACAACTAAAATTCAGAGAATAATTGAAAACTAATTTGAAAATTTATAGTCTAATAAATTAAAATACCATGATGACATCAATAAAATTTTAGAGATATACCCAAACTTAATTAGTAGGACGTGAACAATTTAAACAAATCAATTTCAAGCAATGAAATAGAAGTTGCTGTCAACAGCCTACCAATCAAGCAAAGCCCAGGAACAGACAGATTCTCAGCCATGTTCTACAAGACCTTCAAAGAAGCATTCATCACAATACTCCTCAAATTATTCCATAAAATAGAAAAGGATGGAACTCCTCCAAACTCATTCCATGAGGCTATTATCACTCACATACCAAAATCAGACAAAGACACATCAAGGAAAGAAATCTTCAGAGCAATATTCCTGACAAAGATATATAGAAAAATTCTCAAGAAAATTCTTTTTTTAAAGCCAAAGTTAATCAAAAGGGATAAAGAGGGACACTACACACTATTCCATGTGTTTTTAAAGTTAAGAAATATATGAATTCCTGTCTCCCTTTCTCTGTAGCCTATTAAGCACATGTATTTTTATATGCACAAATAGAATCCTACCTGGTTTCACACGTACATTCTTGTAAGGTGGCTGACTTGGCAGATACTATTTGTGAGAAGAGATCACTCCTCCTAAACGCTGTTGGTACAGAAAATTCAACCCATGGGTGAGCTTCCTAGATGAACAACATTATACATACATCCATGTTCAGTAAAATGAATATTTTGGGATATGCGGATGAGTTATTTTTCATGATGAATTTCGATTGACATATATATTGCGACATTATAATGTGTGTGTGTTTGTCTCTCTCTCTCTCTCTCTCTCTCTCTCTCTCTCTCTCTATATATATATATATATATATATATATATATATATAGTCTCCAGATTTTCCAAAATATGAAATATATGTCTTCTTATACACCACCTGAATTCATTCATATTCATATATGTGGATTTATAATCAACTTTTAACAAGTTTATTCTCAGAAATATACATCCACTGAAATACATATTTGTTTCCTAGTACTGAAAACTAAATTCAGGGAAGGGTTCTTACAAATCCTAATATTTCTAGACTAACTGACCAAGTTTAACATCAATGCAAATACATTCCTATTGGATATGATGTGTTTTTTAAAGTTCATTTTTATTCAAACTTGGTGCGTTATTATTTATTCAGTTTATGGACATCATAAAATATATCCTTTCATTCACAAGTTCACAAATTTATAAATATTTGGTTTACTTTCAATCACTTCCTCCTTTGGAACACATATATTCCTCTATGTTTCTTGACTGGTCTTTTCACTAGACTTCTTTCTAAACACATTATTTTCGATTCCATTATCATTTTTGAAGCAAAACTCACACACTATTCATGATAAACGGTAACCCTAATAATACCATTAGATATATAACTTGTTGGAATGAATGTACATATATCAATATATGATTTCGTCTATATTTTCAGATATTAAAACAATCAATTATGTAAATTTGGAACCAGTCACATAATTTTTTCACAGTATGGTCTATTAATGCATCATCTCTATATTCATCAACACAGGGTAAACCTCTTAGTATCCCCAGTACTAATTTATATGTTTTCAAAATATTGCTCCCAGAAAAGGTGGAAGAAATACTCATGTCACCTGATCTACATATACATATTATCACAGTAATATTCTGGACACAAAATGCAAAGGTCACCATTATGATTGCAATAAAGCCTCAATGGAATGTGAACATGGATTACTAAAAACATCCATGTCCAGTTTGAATAATGCTCTCAAATGTCAATCCAATTGGTGACTACATTTTTGTTTCTTTTTAAGATTATGTATTCAACCTCAACCCTGTTGAAAATGTCAAATCTTATCACTCACGTTATACTTTGCCTGATTTCCTAATGTCTCTATTGATGTCTGCCTTCCTACATATTTTTCCCAGTTCATCATTGTGCCCAACTTTTCACATATGGTGCCATTTATATTCACTCTCTAACCGAAACCTATTGCTAAAGAACTTTTAGTCCAAATCCTAGACTCACTCTTCCTCCTAAACCTACTGACTATCTTTCTAATCCTACACACTATCCCTTTTTCACTGGATGTTCTCTTATACATTCAATCATCTGAGGTACAGGGTCTTATGCCATTGTATATCGATTTGCATCGACCTCGGTGCAAAACATTACTCAAGCTAAGGATCCCAATCAAGAGCCCAAATCCTTCTGGGCTTCAAATATTACCTAGATTTCTGTTTTCATACTTATATTTTACCTCTATATTCTTATAAATATTGCTGGTTCCCAATACCATTATTCATCCAGCAGAATGATTCCTAAGCCAAATGGAACATGCTATTAACCCTAACCATACAATGTTCCCTCAATCTCACTTTACAGAAGAGCAGGGATAAAGTTGATATTACAATACAGGAAGTTAGGAGATCTTCCACCTGCTGAGTACCTCAAAATCCATGCAGAAATAATCCCTGGAGAAGATGTAGGCAGCTATGAAAGACCTGAGACAACAAAAGTCATATTCCATGGCAAACAACATGGTCAGGATGAAAGGATGTGTCTGAGTCAGCCTCTCTATTCTTAATGCAGGGAAGATGGACCAAAGCAGGCCTGTGTGGAGAGCTGTTCCCAGGTGACTATGGTTTCTATACCATTCTAACATGTGAAAGTATCACAGGAAGTAGGGCAGCCTCCATGTCAGGAGACACTAGGATGCAACTGTTAGGACAAAGTAGTGGCCAAGACAGGGACCTCATTTATTTCCTGAAGGTAGTGACCTCACCTCATTTCCTTGGCGATGGAACTCTCTGAATTTTGTGATCCAGGAAGCCAGGCACCAGAGCCAGTCCAAGTCCCAGTCGCAGTGGGCTCACTTGTTTGGATTTACTAAGGACAGAGTCAGTCTTTCTTGGTACCTACTGATGTAAGGGTTGCCAAATACTAAGAAAGCTCTGAAGAGGGGTCTTTCCTGAGAGGACAGGAATTGGCTCACCACTGCCTCCTGACAACTTCACAGAGTTGACCAAGGAGACCAGATCTGAGACAGAAAGGCCATTTGTGGGGAACATCGTATGGCCTACCAGTCAGAGGACACTCCAGATAGTGACAGACCTACTTGGGGGAAGGAGTTGCATTTGTGGGTGTTGGTTTGTGTTTGTGGTTTTTTCCATGTTCTGAGAATAGGTAAAAAAGGAGGTTTGTTTGGATTGGAGTGGACTGTTTCCAGTAAGTCATTTGACAAGGAGACTGTTTCTATGTCCGTGTATCCCACTGTGTTTTTCTTTGTGGATATTAGAAAAAAATAGCTCATTGGGTGTGTCCTGTCTAGTAGAAAGCTTCCCAGCATGCATCCTTTCCAATTAATGAATGGACTGAGGCTTGCCTTATCCATGGGCAACACCTGCTATCTACCTAATTTTCCATTTTTTCATGAATTCTGGCCACTCTCAAGATTAGTATCATGTATTTTTGTACAAGATATGTACCACCTCCAAGCTCTGTGACATGGCCATGTACTGGATAGCTGAAGGGAATGGCGAGCAACTCAGAAAACTCACATATTAGAGTAACAAGGAAAGTCTCCGTGGAGAAACCCTGCTTGGGGCCTTTTGATTACCTATTGTTCTGTTGCTCTGAATGTCAGAAAGGTCTTTGCCTCAGGCCACCCCTTTGTGAAGCCTGAAGAAAACAGTTTTCAAATGGAAATGAATGGGCATCACCTGTGGCTCTTTGCTTCATTGCTTTGGAAATGGATGTATCTGAATCAGCCTCTTGGCCCTGTGTGAGCCTGTGGTTTAGATTTTCAGCACCTGATGAATCTAAAGAAAGATCCCATGTGGGCATCCAAAACCTAAATGGAAAAAAGATCAGTCATTGTGGATGAAGCCTCTCGACTTCCTCTGTAAGATTCCTGACCTCCATCAAGTGAGAATAGGGATCATTTGTGTCAAATAAGTTCTTCAAAGGGCTGCAGAGGGGAGACAATAGGTGCTTGGGTTTTCTTATAACTCCAATTCACACTAAAAATCTATACCCCACAGTCAGTAGGCCTCAAATTTGAGAAGTGGAGTAGTATTAACGGCAGGCCTATTTGATCACTTCTGGTTCACACTAAGGTTGTCCAGGCCACCCTGACTTTAGGCAAATGAGGGACAAGGGAGATTATTTTTGACACTGTCTTGGGCTGTGCCCCTCATGGAAACCTCCAGCTAGAGGTTATGATTAGTGTCTATATAAAAAGATGAAGAGGGCCATGTGAGAGTGTTTTGGTTTTAATTGTCATCATTTGTGTGGCAATTTGAAGAGATGCCTGGGTCCACCTGGGCTTGAACTCTGTTGTGATTCCCCTTAGAGACTGAGTTGTGTAACTGACCTCAGAGAAGTATTGCCATGAATTGTGTTGGGATTTCAGGAGGCCACACATGAGATTCACCATTGGAATCTGAGATCTTGGCCCAGGGTGACTTTACACAGAGCACTGGGAATCTAAGCCAGGATATCACAAGATTTTATTCTGAAAGATTCCAGCCATAGTTAAAACACCAACAGGGAATCTTTAGATCACTTATAAGCAAATTAAAAAACAAAATTTTTTAACAAGAGTAAAAATACTTAGTTAATGTAATGCTACCCTGAATTTTTTGGGTGAGTTTTACTTTATATTCCCTGTTTGAGATCCTAGTAAACTTGAGAGAAAAAAAAAAAAAAAGAAAAAAACAAAACTTTTGAACATAACTTTAAATGAAATAAAATCTGACCTACTGCTTTCGTAGTCATTCTCACATGTAGTAAGATGGGACACAGAGCCTTATCTCAGGTAAGACAGGGCTCTTTATAAATCATAAGTGTTTTAGTTCTAAAGCTGATCTTCGTTTTTTAATATCCTTTTACAAAGTTTACATAAATTGTTTGAGGTCACATGAACATTAGCTAACACCATATAATATCACTTTTGAAACATGAATTAAAGAATGGCTGAATGTTTTTAACATTCAAATAGATTAGGCTCTCATTAATTTAAAAATACATTTAAATTGTTGCACAATGTAAAGTGTAACATAAAACTTTACATATCTTATTGATAACAGGTAAATAAATCCCCAATATATATTTTATTTACCATACAACTTCAGAACACCAGCTTGATATAATGCTCTTTTAATGTTTCTACCTTATCGAGTTGTATAACTGGAAGATATGAGCACATTAATAGCATCACAGTTACATTGATGTTTCTACATTAACCAAGTTTATCTTTTAAAGAAATGGCAGTACAGTGCTCTAAAACAACAGTTCTGTTTTAAACAGTTGTTTAATTTTTATGGTTGCTTGCTCTGGAAAAAATAAAACTTAATAAAGACAATGTTATGAGTAATCTTATGTTTTAAGAAATTTTTTTCTCTTTAACACATGACTAATTTTTACAATCTTACACAGACTTTAGTAGAAAGTCTGTATAAGATTGTAAATATTTTATACAGATTTTGTACTAAAAATTGATAGACCTTAGTATATCAATCAGATATCAAACAAAAACACTCATGAATGAGTAAATCCAAATCAAATTTACTTTACTTTTTAATCAAAATATTAGACAAATGTATTGAACAGTGTAAACCATTTTTTGGTTGAAGGAAAAGTCCTAGAACAAAGTCATATAGACCTTTGGTAGACAATAATATTTTATTACATTTTTGAACACCTAGAAAAACTTATAGGCATAAATTTGAAGACATTTATATTTATCTGTTTATCCAATCTAAATTGAAAATTTAAACCACG
Source organism: Callospermophilus lateralis (assembly GCF_048772815.1). Taxonomy (NCBI): domain Eukaryota; kingdom Metazoa; phylum Chordata; class Mammalia; order Rodentia; family Sciuridae; genus Callospermophilus; species Callospermophilus lateralis. The sequence goes on from NW_027512781.1 coordinate 314,649, forward strand.
TGAATTAAAGATCTGTGGTCCACTTTTTAAAATTTGTTTTTATGAGCGCTTTTTTATATGAGTGCTCCTTATATATGTTAATTTGTGTATCATTTGAATGATATACGGACATATGTGTATATATATATATATATATATATATATATATATATATATATATATATATATATATAGAGAGAGAGAGAGAGAGAGAGAGAGAGAGAGAGAGACATAAAACACATAACAAAACTGTGCACACCTAATAATAGTGAAGGCCTTGTAGCTTTTCACAGGTGAAATCACCATTGCAATGTTTTTAAAACTCCACAGTTGGTCAAAGATAAAACTGATCAGAAAAACATTAACCTAGGTCTGTAGGATCAAAATCATAAACTCAAAAAAAAAAAAAAGAATCTAAGAAAAAATTATGAGTCCTAGAAAAAATGACTGGCCGGTAATTAGTAAATACCATACAATTTACCATTTTTTTCCCTTAGGCCTCAGATCAGTCTCCTACTGAGCTTACAGGAGACTTTCATTTGCATTTCAACAGAAGTCCTGGCTGAGGTCTGGAAGGAGCAGGAAAAAACTGCTATTCTGAGCAGACACCTCAGGCCTAAGGCATTTTAACCATAATTTTCTGGTTAGGATGTTGAAAATTATGCTACAAGTTTAAGATACAATTCACAAAAATTTATATCTTTACATCTTGTTTTGTCAACAGATATCATACTATGATTTACTATCCTTGTCCAAATTAATGCACTGGTAAACACAGTGACATTTTCCCAGGCTACCCAATTCAGAATTGGAGAAAAAAAGACTGCATGATTGGGAAGTTACTTGCCAACTTGGAAGTAGAGTTCTTTAGTTTTCCATCCTAAGTATTTAAGTTCTCTGGCATGAATTATCTGAAATCAAAAACTAAACAATTACCTAAACCCGACTTTTAACTGCAATATTGTGCAATGCTTCAAAAAACGCATTCAGATACCAGATTTTTACAATAAAACATCATCATTTAGACACACATTCAGCTAAGATCATTCTCAAGAAACAATTTATAATATAAACACATTATTGCACATGTCTTAAAGTGCCAAAAACAAAGGCACAAGACAGACAGAAAGGAACTCCAGAATATGGCTGACAGACAGAAGCCTTTAAAACAGAGCAGATAAGAGAAAAATCTCCTGCACCAGTGGCACCACAGATGTCCCCACAAGGGGACCAGATGTTTTCACAGAGAAGCTACCTGAAATGTAAAATCAAGGGTCTCCATGGTGACTTTACTGCATTTAGTGTCCCCTTTTTATTTTTCTCTTTTAAAAGAAGACAGAGGTGTCATAATTCTTACAGTGCAGGGAAGGAAGGAGGGAATTCCCTGAAGCAACAGGGCTTTGGCAGTTGCTGGGGTCCCTCAGTCCCTCCTTTTACTTACAGGATTAGCTCTTCTGTTTCGGGTCCACTCCAAGCATGCACCATCTCCTAACATTTCAGTCGTCAGCTCTCAAAAAGTTCTGGGACGGGGCCGGGTATCAAAATTTGTAACTTAAAGTTCGGTTTCTGACCCTGAAGCAAATTAATGCTAATTTAATAATGAGGACAGGGTTTTGAGAAAAAGAAAATGGAGGTTTATTGCTTTGCTAACAAAGGAAAAACAAGGGGACTCTGCCAAAAGTTTGTGACTCTCATGATCTGGAGGGACAAGGGATTTTAAAGAGTTTCACTTGTTAACCTGGGGTATACTCAGTTCTTCGTTCCCCAGCAGGCATTGCCCTGTGCAGTGGGTGTGCTCCAGGCAGCCAGCTAGGGGCTTCTTTCTTCCTGCTTAACAAAGGTGGGTAAAGTTCATCACAGTTCCTTAAAACACAGTCGAAAGGGTGTCAGGCTTACTTGCTTTGTTACCCTTTTTCACGTCCAATATCCTTAAAATTTTACCACAGAAATCAAACAAAAAAACGCACAAAAAAAAAAACAACAAAAAACATATAGACCACAGAACAAAACACAGAAAAACAGAATCCTGGTGCCGAAACAGAAAAACAGAGGAGCAATGCAACATCTTGCTAAAGCTCCAGGGTAGGAGCGTGTGTGTGCCCATTGGCACCTCTCTACCCTTCCAGAGGAATTCCCTACAGAACAGAACAGAGGACAGCATGATTCTCATTACTGTCCTGGACAGGAGTGTATGTGAGCCTCCCCAGGCCACCTCTCTGTCATCAGAAGAGATCTCCCTTAACCAGATATCAGATGTTATAAAGGCGCCACTTACCTATGGAGGCCTCCTCCACCAGGGGCTTGATAATAGTTTTAGTGTGGTGGTTCACTGCAGTGCTCCCCAGACTGACGGCTCACTCCAAGGCCTTGGAACATCTCAAGTTGTGCACCTCCTAGAGTGGTTCTCCAGCCCAGTGCCCTGGAGGGAAGGCCAGCTTCAGAATTTTCAGCAGTCTGGTTTTGTGATCTGCTCGGGCAGGGTCATCTCACTGGGGAACTCCAAAATTTTGCACTAGGATGCAAGAAAAGACCACTGACTCCAATTAAAATCAAATTAAGGCAAGCTTATTATTTCAACAGGCTGGGCTGCCTCTCCTTCCCAAAATGGCGGGAACAAGACAGCAACCCCACCTTTCCTACAGCCCAGCTATATAGCCCAGAAAGTTACACAAACGGGTGGTTACAGATAACAAAACTTTGAAAGCATCACACTAATGGTAGTTTACATTTTTTTTTTTTTTGCTGGCCCCAATATCAGAAATAATGAGGACCATTAGGGCCTCAGAGAGGGTTGTTGTCTGGCCAGGGAAGGCCAATATTTATGAGGTGTCACTAAAGTTTCAGAAAGTACTGTTATCTGGTCAGAGAGCCAGGTGTGGATGAGTTCAAGGCACGGGTAGGCGTTCCAAGCAGGTTCAGAATTTGCAGTAATTTAGAGTAAAGCCAAAATTATCTTTTCACGGCTTTGTGGCAAGATGGTTCCCAATTTTAATAAAAAATCAGGTTGGGTCTATCAAGCCTCTCCCTTACTTTTGGAAACTCCTCTGCAAACTCCAATGTTGTGAACTCCCGAGCATTTTAATTCCAGATATGTATTCACAGAATTTCTAACTCTTCTATTCCAATTGTGTCTTTCTTGGGGCGAAGGTAATATCAAGTCATTGTTCTGGATGAGAGTGGAAATATTTTTGTGTAGCACATATTTGCATACACATTTAGGAGATCACTCCTCCTAAACACTGTTGGAACAGAAAATTCAAACTATGGGGGAGCTTCTTAGTTGAACAACATTATTCATGAATCCAAGTTCATTAAACAAATAGTTTTGGATCAGTGGATGATATATATTTCAAGATGAATTTCAATTGGCATATACTATGCTACATTTTAATGTCTGTGTGTGTTTTTTGTTTATAATGTTTTGCGATTTATATGGATTTAAAATCAAGTTTCCACAAGATTATTCTCAGAATATTCATCCACCTGAAATACATATTTGTTTCCTAGTACTGAAAACTAACTTCAGTAAATGGTGCATAAAAATCCTAATATGTCTACAGTAACTGACCCAGATTAATATCAATGCAAGTAGATTCCTAGGGGACATGATGTGTATTTTGATGTTCATTTTTATTCAACACTGCTACATTACTATTTCTGCAGCTTATGCACATCATACTGTATATATTTCATTCAAAAGTTCGCAAATTTATATGCATGTGTTTCACATTCAATCACTTCCTGCTTCAGAACACATGAATTCCTCCAGGTTTCTTGACTATTCTTTTCATGATACTTCTTTCCAAACACATTATTTTTGATTTCCATAATCACGTTTGAAGCAAAACTCACACACTTTTCAGGATAAAATATAACCCTAATATTACCATTAGATGTATAAGTGGTTGGAATGAATGATTGCATATCAATATGAGATTTCTTTTATATTTTCAGATATCAATTCAATCCATTATTTAAAGTGGAACCAGTTATATTATTTATACACAGTATGGTCTATTCATGCATAATCTGCATATTCATAGACACAGGGTACACCTATTTGTACCCCAAATACTAAATTATACGTCTACAAAACATTGCTCCAGAAACGGTGGAAGAAATATTCATGTCACCTGATCTACACATACATTTTATCACAATAATATTCTGGACACAAAATGCAATGGTCACACTTATGATTTTAAAAAAGCCTAAATGGAAAGTGAACATGGATTTCAAAAAAACATCCAAGTCCTGGTTACCTAATGCTCTCGAATTCAATCCTATTTGTGACAACATATTTGTTTCTTCCTAAGATTATATATTCAAACTCAACCCTGTTGAAAATGTCTAAACCAATTACACACTTTATACTTTTGCTGATTTCCTAATGTCTATATTTATGTCTGCTTTCCTACATATTTTCCCCTGTTCATCATTGTGACTGACTCTTCACATGTGCTGACATTTACATTCACTCTCTACCCGAAACCCTATTTGTAAAGAACTTTTGGTCCAAATCCTATACTCACTCTTCTTTATAAACCTGCTGACTACCTTGGTAATCCTACGGACTATTCCTTTATGACTAGATGTTCTGTTTGTTATTCAATCATCCGAGGTACAAGATCCAATTTCATTGTATATTGACTTATCTGAGACATCTGTGCAGAATATAATTCAAAGCTAAGTATCCCACTCAAGGGCCCAATGCCCTACTTGGCTTCAAATCTTCCCTAGATTTCTGTTATATTTTACCTATATATTCTTGTAAATATCACAGGTTTCCAATACCATTATTCATCCAGCAGAATGATTGCTAACCAAAATTGAACATATTATTAACCCTAACCATACACTGTTCCCTCAATCTAACTTTAGAGCAGTGCAGGGACAGAGTTGGTCTTACAAAAGAGGAATGTTGGGGATCTTCCACCTGCTGAGAATATCAAAGATCCATGCAGAAATGATCCCCGAAGAAGATGTAGACTGCTATGAAGGACCTGAGAGAGCAAAAGTTAGCTTCCATGGCAAACAACCTGGTCACTATGAAGGGATGTGTCTGAATAAGCCTCTCTCTTTTTAATATAGAGCAAATGGACCAAACCAGGCCTGTGTGGAGATCTTTTCCCCGGTACCAATGGTTGATATACCATTCTAACTTGTGAAAGTGTCACAGGAAGTAGGGGCAGCCTCCATCTCATGGGACCCTTGGAAGCAACTGTTAGGACAAAGTGGTTGCCAAGGCTGTGAGCTCATTCACTTCATGAAGGAAGTGACCTACCTCACTTTCTTGGTGATGGAACTCTCTGAACTTGGGATCCCTGAAAACAGGCAGCCAGAGTCAGGCCCAATAACAGTCACAGAAGTCTCACTTTTTGGATTTACCAAGGAGAGAGTCAATCTTTCTTGGTATCTAGAGTTGTGAGGATGGCCAAATGCCAGGAAAGATATGAATTGGGGTCTTTCCTGAGAAAGCAGGTATTGGCTCACCGCTGGCTCCTGACAACTTCACAGAGTGGGCCAAGGAGTCCAGATTTGATAATAGAGAAGCCATTTCGGGGGAACATAGTATGGCCCACAAGGCAGAGGACACTCTTGATAGTCACAGACCCTCTTGGGGGAAAAAGGTGCCTTTGTGGGAATGAGTGTGTGTATGTGGTTTTGTCTCATGCTCTGAGAATAGGTAGGAAAGGCGGTTTCTTTGGTTTAGAATGGACTGTTTCTAGTAAGTCATTTGACAAAGCAAGTGTTTCTATGTCTGTGTATCCAACTGTGTCCATGGTTGTAGACATTACAAAAGAAAATGCATCAATGGATGTGTCCTGTCTAGGAGAAAGCTTCCCCACATTCATCCTGCCCAATTTATGAAAGGACAGAGGCTTGCCTTATTGATGGGCAAGACCTGCTGTCTTCCTAAGTTTCTGTTTTCTTCTTGAATTCTGGCCACTCTCCAGAATAGACTCATGGTTTTGTGACCAAGATATGTAGCACCTCAAAGCTCTGTGACATGGCCGTGTACTGGATAGCTGAAGGGAATGGCGAGAATCTCAGGAAACTCAGATATCTGTGTGATCATGAGTGTCTCAGTGGAGAATCCCTGCTTTGGGCCTTTGCTTACCTATTGTTCTGTAGCACTGAATGTCAGGAAGGTCTTTGCCTAAGGCACCACTTTGTGAAACCTGAATAAAACAGTTTTCTAATGGAAATGAATGAGCATCACCTGTCTCTCTTTGAGTAATTGCTTTTGAAAGGGATGTGTCTGAGCCAGTCTGTTGGCTGTGTGTGAGGCTGTGGCTTGCATTCTCAGCACCTGATGGATCTAAAGAAAGATGCCATGTGTGCATCCAAAACCAAAATGGCCAAAAGAGCAGACATTGTGGATAAAATCTCTTGCCTTCCTCTGTAAGGTTCCTGACCTCTATCAAGTGAGAATAGGAATCCTTTGGGTCAAATGACTTCTTCAAAGCCCTGCGGAGGCTAGCCAATAGGTGCTTGTGTTTTCTCATGACCCCAATGCACATAAAGAATCTAAACCCCACAGTCAGTAGGCCTCAAATTGGAGAAGCTGAGCAGTATTAATGGTAGGCCTTTTTGATCACTTCTGGTTCACAGAAGGGGTGTCCAGGCCACTCTGACTTTATGGAAATGACGAGCAAGAGTGCGTATTTTGGACACTGTCTTGTCCTGCGCTCCTCATAGAAACCTCCAGCTAGAGGTTATGATGAGTGTCTATATGGAAGAAGATGAGAGCCATGTGGGACTATTTTGGTTTTAATTGTGGTCATTTGTGTGGCAGTTGGAAGAGATGACTGGGTCCACCTGGGTTTGAACTCTGGTGTGAATCCCCTTAGAGACTGAGTTCTGGAAGTGACCTCAGAGAAGTATTGCCATGAATCGAGTTGGGATTTTAGGAAGCCATGCATGAGAGTCGCCCTTATAAACTTAGATCAAGGTCCAGGGTGGCTTTCCACAGAGCACTGGGAATCTCAGCCAAATTATCCCATGATTTTATTCTTAAAGACTTGGCAGCCATACTTGAGAGTCAAAACACACATGGAACTCACATTGTAGACCTCAATAGGCCTGGCTTCATGTAACCTTTTGGCCACTCTATGGAAAGCGTTGCCTGTGAAAGTTCTCCAGAGTTTCACTGAAATGAGCTTCCTCAACATTTAATGGTTCTTGAAAGCCACAGTGCCTCCCAACTACATCCTTGAAAAATGGCTAGATAAATACTTTGAAATTTTTGAAATTCCCATGACCAGGTGGCACTGGAGTATCTTTGGATGTCCTGCTGCTGATCATGAGTGTACCAGAGAGTGCCTTGATTGACTGGAATTTATAAAAATAATGTAGAACAGAGATGGTAGTAAGTTGGAGCCTGCTGAGTAGTGGGCCTAGAGCAGTGGTAGCCACGTGTGTGATAAAACATCTGTGGTGGGTCCATGTGATTAGCCCATTTGCTTCCAAATGGCTTGTGACTGACATGGTGCAGCCAGCAGACCCTTATTTGTAAAGGCATCTTTTTATTTGGAGAGCTTTCAAGGTAATGATCAGAATCAGGTTGATATGGTCAAGGGTGCAAGCTATGTGAGAAAGAAGCCTGGTTGTTTCATTCTCCTGCAGACCCTAACCCACCACACGTGACAGAACTCCCTCTAGCACTGTGTCCCAGTTGAACTTGTTGTTCAAAAAGCCCAGTGCAGCAGCAAGAACCAAAAGCCCCAGTGCAGCAGCAAGAACCACCACAAAAATTTGAGGAGGACCAAATGGCTTCACAGTCCACACGGGATGAAACTTAGCCTCCAGTGGCCACACTTTACCTACAAAGAGAGAATTCAGCACTGCTGCCTCAGGTTCATTTGAAAATAAGAATCCATGTTCTCCAGGTCATATAGATGCAGACCCAGCTTTGATGGTCTCACTACAAAAGAAGCTAAAACTCCTTAATACAACATATATTTCAAGTGCCCAGCTTCAGAGGCAGTTTCTCAAGAAGTCTTTAGGCCAGCAGAGCTCAATGTTTGTGGAGTGTTTACCATGTCCCTTACTTTTGGAAACTGCTCTACCACCTCCAAGGTTGTGAACTCCTGAGCATATTCCATTTCAGATTTGCATTCACAGATTTTCTAACTCTTCTCCTCTAATTGTGTCTTACCTGGGGTGAAGGTAATGTCAAGGCATTGTTGTGGATGAGAGTGGGAAGATTTTTGTGTAGCACATATTTGCATACACATTGGATTCATTTTCCAATTTCCCATTAAAAATACTGAATCCCTGACACTAACCCATACCCTACTAGACTCTGACTACTAATCCTAATATGATGGAGAAAAATAACCCAAACAGAATAGAAATACAAGCAGTACAGAGAAGGCATGGTGTATAGTTGGACTTGCCTTTTGCATTATGTAGGGTAGGTGTTATAAATCTAGATAATTTTTAATTGAAATAGTTATCCATGTGTTTTTAAAGTTAACAAATATGTGAATTTCTATCTCCCTTTCTCTGTAGCCTATTCAGCAAATGTATTTTTATATGCACATATAGAATCCTAGCTGGTATCACATGTACATACTTGTTTGGAGGCTGACGTGGCAGATAAAAATTATGAGAAGAGATAACTCCTCGTAAATGCTGTTGGATCTTAAAATTCAACCTATGGGTGATCTTCCTAGTTGAACAACATTATTCATAAATCCATGTTCAGTAAAATTAATATTTTTGGATCAGTGGACGATATATATTTCACCATGAATTTCGATTGGCATATATACTGCTACTCTTTAATGTCTGTGTGTGTTCTGTGTTTGTGTGTGTGTATATATATATATATATATATATATATATATATATATATATATATATATACAATCTCTAGATTTTTTAAAATATAAAATATATGTGTCTTATTATACACTCCCTAAATACATTCATATTCATGTATGTGGATTTATAATCAAATTTTTACAAGATTATTCTCAGAAATATTCATCCCCCTGAAACACATATTTGTTTACTAGTACTGAAAACTAACTTCAATGAAAGGTGCATACAAATCCTAATATTTCTGCAGTAACTTACCCAGGTTAATATCAATGCAAGTAGATTCCTATGGGACATGATGTGTATTTTGACATTCATTTTTATTCAACACTGGTACAGTACTATTTTTTCAGTTTATGCACATCAAAGGATAAATGTTTCATCCAAAATTTCAAAATTTAAAACTTTTGATTCACTTTCAATCACTTCCTGCTTCAGAACACATGTATTCCTCCATGTTTCTTGACTGGTCTTTCATGAGACTTCTTTGCAAACACATTATTTCCGATTTGCATAATCAATTTTGAAGCAAAACTCACACACTCTTCATGATCAACCGTAACACTAGTATTACCATTAGATGTACAACTGGTTGTAATGAATGTATGTATGCCAATATCAATATAAGATTTCCTGTATATTTTCACATATCAATTTATTCCAATTCCAATTTCTAATGTTGGGTCCAGTTATATTATTTATTCACAGTTTGGTCTATTCATTCATCATCTCTATATTCATCAAAACAGGGTACACCTATTTTTTTCCCCAATACTAATTTATAGGTTGTAAAAATATTGCTCCCCATAATGGTGGAAGAAATACTCATATCACCTGATCTACATATACATTTTTATCACAGTAATATTCTGGACACAAATGTAATGGTAACACTTATGATTGTACCAAAACCTAAATTGAACGTGAATATATATTACTAAAACCATCCATGTCCAGGTCGCCTAATGCTCTCAAATTTCAATCCTATTGGTGACTACATATTTGTTTCTTCTAATATCATATATTCAACCTCAACCCTGTTGAAAATGTCTAATCCTGTTACTCACTTTATACTTTGCCTGATTTCCTAATGTCTCTATTTTATATCTGCTTTCCTACATATTTTCCCCAGTTCATCATTGTGACTGACTCTTCATATGTGCTGATATTTTCATTCAGTCTCTAAACGAAACCCTATTGCTAAAGAACTATATTTCCAACTCAAAGACTCACTCTTCAACCTAAACCTACTATTTTCCTAATCCTACTGACTATCCCTTTTTGACTGGATGTTCTCTTCGACATTCAGGCATCTGAGGTACTAGGTTTTATTCCATTGTATGTAGATTTACCTGCGACCACATTGCAGAATGTAATTCAAAGCTAAATATCATAATCAAGGGCCCAATGCCCTTCCTGGCTTCAAATCTTACCTAGATTTCTCTTTTCATACTTATATTTCAAATACATATTCTTATAAATATTTCAGGTTCCCAATACCATTATTCATCCAGCAGAATGATTCCTAACACAAATAAAACATGTTGTTAACCCTAACCATACACTGTTCCCTCAATCTAAATTTACAGAGGGAAGGGACAGAGTTGGTCTTACAGTAAAGAAATGTAGAGGGTCTTCCACCTACTGAGACCCTCAAAGTTCCATGCTGAAATGATCACTGGAGAATATATACGCAGCTATGAAGGACCTGAGAGAGCAAAAGTCATGTTCAATGGCAAACAACCTGGTCAGGATGAAGGTTTCTGTCTGAATCAGCCTCTCTATTCTTAATGTAGAGAAGATGGACCAAACCAGGCCTGTGTGGGTAGCTGTTCCCGGGTGCCTATGGTTGATATAAGATTCTAACTTGTGAAAGTGTCACAGGAATTAGGGACAGCCTCCTTTTCATGTGAGACTTGGAAGCCACTGGTTGGACAAAGTGATTGCCAAGGCAGTGACCTCATTCAGTTCCTGAAGGAAGTGACCTCACATCACTTCCTTAGTGAAGGAAATCTCAGAACTTGAGATTCATGAAGCCAGGCACCCAGAGTCAGTCCCAGTCCCAGTCCCAGTGGTCTCACTTGTTTGGATTTACCAAGGACAGAGTAAGTCTTTCTTGGTACCTATTGATGTGAGGATTGCAAAATGCCAGTAAAGCTCTGAAGAGGGGCCTTTCCTGAGAAAGCAGGTAGTGGCTCACCTCTGGGTCCTGACACCTTCACAGAGTTGGCCAAGGAGACCAGATCTGAGACATTTCAGGCCATTTAGGGGGAAAATAATATGGCCCACCAGTCAGAGGACACTCCGGATAGTAACAGACCTTCTTGGGGGAAGGAGCTGCCTTTGTGGGTGTTGGTTTGTGGTTTTGTCTCATTTTCTGAGAATAGGTAGGCAAGGCGCTTTATGTGCTGTGGAATGAACTGTTTATTGTAAGTCATTTGACAAGGCGAGTGTTTCTATGTCTGTTTACCTCACTGTGTCCGTGGTTGTACTCATTAGAAAAAAAGAATGCATCAATGGATGTGTCCTGTCTAGTAGAAAGCTTCCCAGAATTCATCCTGCCTAATTTATGAATGGAGTTCAGATTGCCTTATCAATGGGTAACACCTGCAATCTTCCTAAGTTACAGTTTTCTTCCAGAATTCTGGCCCCTCTCCAGAATAGTCTCATGGTTTTGTCTCTAAGGTATGTACCACCTCCAAGCTCTGTGACATGGCCATGTACTGGATAGCTCAAGTGAATTGTGAGCATCTCAGAAAAATCAGAAATATGTGTGACCACTAAATCTCAGTGGAGAAACCCTGCTTTGGGCCTTTTTTTTTTAATTAATTTTTATTGTAGGTTGTTCAAAACATTACATAGTTCTTGATATATCATATTTCACACTTTGATTCAAGTGGGATATGCACTCCTTTTGCTTACCTATTATTCTGTTGCTATGAATGTCACGAAGTTCTTTGCCTCGGGCCACCAATTTGTGAAGCCTGAAGAAAACGGTTTTCAAATGGAAATGAATGGGCATCACCTAGGGCTCTTTGCTTAATTGCTTTGGAAAGGGGTGTGTCTGAATCAGCCTCTTGGCCCTGTGTGAGGCTGTGGCTTAGATTCTCAGCACCTGATGGATCTAAAGAAAGATCCCATGGATGCATACAGAACCAAAATAGCCAAAAGAGCTGTCATTGTGGATGAAGACTCTCGCCTTCCTTTCAAAGGTTCCTGACATCTATCAAGTGAGAATAGGGATCCTTTGGGTCAAGTGAGTTATTCAAAGCCCTGCAGAGGCTAGCCCATACGTGCTTGGGTGTTCTCATTACTCCAATTCACATAAAGAATCTAAACCCCACAGTCAGTAGGCCTCAAATTGGAGAAGCCAAGCAGTATTAATGGCAGACCTATTTGATCACTCCTCGTTCACAGTCAGGTTTCCAGGCCACACTGATTTTAGGCAAATCGGGGGAAAGGTAGGTTATTTTGGACATTGTCTTGGTCTGTGTCCCTCATGGAAAACTCCATCCAGAGGTTATGATGAGGGTCTACATGGAAGAAGATAAGGGCCATGTGGGAGAATTTTGTTTTGAATTGTGGTAAGTTGTGTGGCAGTTGGAAGAGATGCCTGGGTTTACCTGGGCTTTAACTCTGGTGTGATTCCCCTTTGAGTCTGAGTTCTGGAACTGACCTCAGAGAAGCATTGTCATCAATTGTGTTTGAATTTTACTAGGCCATGCATGAGAGTTGCCCTTGGAACCTGAGATCTAGGCCCAGAGTGGCTTTCCACAGAGCACTGGGAATCTCAGCCAGGATATCACATGATTTTATTCTGAAAGACTTTGCAGCCACAGTTGAGTCAAAACACGCATGGACCTCACATTGTAGACCTCAATGGGCCTGGCTTCATGTGACCTTTTGGCTACTCTTTGGGAAGCCTTGCCTGTGAGTGTTCTCTAGAGCTTTCATTGAAATGAGCTTCCTCAACATTTAATGGTTCCTGAATGAATTGAAACCCCCAGAGCCTCCAACTTCATCCTTGACAAATGGCTTGATAAATACCATGAAATTTTTGAAATTCCCATGACCAGGTGGCACTGGAGAACTTTTGGATGTCCTGTTGCTGATGATGAGTGTACCAGACAGTGCCTTGATTTACTGGGTTTCATGAAATTTGTGTAGAACAGTGATGCCAGTAAGTTGGATCCTGCTCATTAGTGGGCCTAGAGCAGTGGTGTGAAGGTGTGTGATAAAACATGTGTGGTGGTGACATGTGGATCTGCCATTGGCTTCCCAAAGGCTTGTGACTGACATGGTACAGCCAGCAGACCCTTCTATGCAAAGGTGTTTTTTATATAGAGAGGTTTCAGGGCAATGTTCAGAATCAGGTTGCTATGGAAATGGGGGCAACTTATGTGGAATTGAATCCTGGTTGGTGCATTCTCATGCAGACCGTGACCCTCCACACGGGACAGAACTCTCTCCAGCACTGTGTCCCAGTTTAGCTCCTTGTATTTCATGAAGCAAATACCAAACTCCCAGTGCACCTGTGAGAAACACCACGAAAATTGGAGAATGACCAAATGGCTTCACAGTCCACACGTGGAGACACTTACAACCCAGTGACCATAGTTAAACTACAAAGAGAGTATTCAGCATGGCTGCCTCATGTTCATTGGAAAATTAGAAACAATATCCTCCAGGTCACATTGTTGCACACCCAGATTTGATGGTCTCCCAACAAAGGAAGCTAAAGCTCCTAACAACAACATATATTTTTAAGTGCCCAACCTCAGAGGAAGTTTCTCAAGAAGTCTTTACACCAGCAGAGCTCCATGTTTGAGAAATGTTTACCCTGTCCCTTACTTTTGAAAACTCCTCTACCACCTCGGAGGTTGTGAACTCCTGAGCATTTTTCATTCCTGATATATATTCACAGATTTTCTAACTTTTCTCCTCTAATTGTGTCTTACTCGGAACAAAGGCAATGTCAAGGCAATGTTCTGGATGAGAGTGTGAACATTTTTTTGTAGCACATATTTACATACACATTGCATTCATTTTACAATTTTCCATTCAAAATACTGAATCTCTGACATGAACCCATACCCTACTAGACTCTGACTACTACTCCTAATATGATGGAGAAAAATAACACAAACAGAATAGGAATACAAGCAGTTAGGAGAAATCATAGTGTATAGTTGTACTTGTATTTTGCATGATTAATGGTAGGTGTTATAAATCTAGTCAATATTTAATTTAAATAGTTCTCCATGTGTTTTTAAGGTTAACAAATATGTGAATTCCTGTCTCCCTTTCTCTGTATCCTATTTAGCACATGTACTTTTAAATGCACATATAGAATCATACCTGGTATCACATGTACATTTTTGTGAGGTGGCTGATTTGGCAAATACAATTTGTGAGAAGTGATCACTCCTCTTAAACGCTGTTGGAACTGAAAATTCAACCTATAGGTGAGCTTCCTAGTTGAACAACATTATACATAAATCCATGTTCAATTAAAGAAATATTTTTGCATCTGTGGATGATATATATATCATGATAAATTTCGATTGGCATATATATTGCTAATTTAATGTCTCTGTGTGTGTGTGTGTATTTTGTGTGTGTGTGTGTGTATGTGTGTGTGTGTGTGTGTGTGTGTGTGTATATATATATATATATATATATATATATATATATATATATATATATATGTATATATACTCTCCAGAAATATATGTGTCTTATATACACTCTCTAAATTCATTCATGTTCATGTATATGGATTTATAATCAACTTTTCACAAGATTTTTCACAGAAATATTCATCCACCTGAAATACATATTTGTTTCCAGTACTTAAAACTAACTTCAGTTTATTTTGCATACAAATACTATTATTTTTACAGTAACTGACCCAGTTTAACATCAATGCAAGTAGATTCCAGTGGGACATGATGTGTATTTTGAAGGTCATTTTTATTCAGCACTGGTACAATACTATTTCTTCAATTCATGCACATGATAGGATATATATTCCATCCACAAGTTAGCAAACTTATAGGCAGTTGTTTCACTTTCATCACTTCCTGCTTCAGAACACATAAATTCCTCTAGGTTTCTTGACTGGGCTTTTCATGAGACTTCTTTCCAAACACATTATTTTTAATTTCCATGATCACTTTTGAAGCAAAACTCACACACTCTTCATGATAAACCATAATCCTAATATTACCATTAGATGTATTAGTGGTTGAAATGAATGTATGTATATCAATATAAGATTTCCTGTATATTTTCAGATATCAATGGAATCCATTATTTAAATTTGGAACCCATTGTATTATTTATTCACATTATGGTCTATTCATGCATTATCTCTATATTCAGAGTCACAGGATATACCTATTTGTACCCCCAATACTAATTTATACATCTTCAAAATATTGCTCCCAGAATTGGTTGAAGAAATACTCACGTCACCTTATCTACATATACATTTTATCACAGTAATATTCTGGACACAAAAAGCAAAGATGACACTTATTATTTTACCAATGTAAAGGTCAGGCGAGTGTCGGAGGAAGAGACTACCAGAGACTGTCTCATGCAACAGCCAAGGATTTATGGGGGTCCAGCATGCTGGGGTCAGAGCTCCCTTGAATAGAGCACAGAGTCCTGAGAACAGCTTAAGCAGAGCTTATATACTTTCCTTGGAGAGGGCAGATAGGAAAGTTTATTGATGGGTCAGGGCGAGTGGGCGGTTTGCGTCCAAATGGGTGAGGAAGTACATTCTGCAGTTTTGCAGTTGGGTACAGCACTTTCAGGGAACTAGATTAGCAAACAGTTCTCAAGACATCAACAGTGTTTTGTTAAGCATACCGAAAAACTGGAAGTGACAAGTACCTATTTTATTAACCTTTCATTCCCCACTTCTTCTTTTGGTTACTTTTAATCATAAAAATGATCATTGGGGGTGTCACATTTTATGTTTACTAGTGTGGTATATTGTTTTCTGATTACCATAAGTTTAACTTGTCCAATTTGAGCATGGAGAAAGGAAACTACACGGTTGATCAAACAGGGTCCTACAATTACCAATAATATGAGGATTATTAATGGACTGGCCAGGGCTGATGAAAATGTAGTTAATGAGGGGGCTTTGTGAACCAAGACTCAAACCACCTTTTTTGGGCCTCTCTCTCTTGTTGATGCTCTTCAAGGCATCTTCTTAATTTAATCATAGATTCTTTTACAACTCCAGTATGGTCGGCATAAAAACAACATTCTTCCCTCAATGCAGGACGAAGGCCCCTTCTCTCATGAAGAGGAGGTCCAACCCTCGACTGTTCTGTAAAATAACTTCAGAGAGAGAGGTTAAAGATTCGTGTAAAGCTGTGAAGGAGGTTTTTAATATCTTTAAGTTTTGGTCTATTACTGCTTCTAATTGGGTCATTTGTTGTGTCCCATGGACCAGGGCAGTGGTTCCTGTGCCCACCCCTGCAGCAACTCCTATTCATAATAGGATGACTAAAGTGAGGGATACAGGTTCCTGGCAGAACCGGGTTGTTTGCCCCCCTATTTGATATTTAAATGTACCTGCGTCATGATAGAGCACTCTGGAAAACATCTGCACCATTACATAATTAATCACATCTGTTGACCATTTTATGAAAACATAAACAATGTTTAAGTGTATAGAATTGTACTGCTGTAGAGATGGACAAGGCAAGGTACCTAAGATAGCACAGAAGACTGGGAAACAGTCTTATTTGGTTGCATCCGGATTTAGAGGGCATTGCTTCTGTTGTAATCAATTAATCCCTGAACCCAAAGTTTAGGTTGTTTCAGAATTTTGTACCCAGCATGTAAGGGAAGGGGCTCAGAAGTTCACAGTCTGCAGAAGTTCACAAAAAGCAGTTTTTGTTTCTGTTTTTTTTTTTTCCTCTGTTCTGGGAAAGTTAACTTCTTAAGGACACCTGGGAGGGGGAGAGCTTTTTTCTTCTTTTTTTTTCTTTTCCTCCCTGCCAGCTGTTACCATGGAGCCCAGTTGGTAACTTCTATATCTTAGAAATGTAGCCATCTCTATGAAGCCCCAGCTCTAGGGCAGAGGCCTTCTTCATATATTTTGTTAAAAACTACTAAGGGGGTGTCTAGCTTAGGAGTGCTGATTTTTCCAGCCAGTGGCCAAGTAGAACAGAGCAACACGAATAGAGGAAGTTTATCTACATTGAACTCTTTTATAGGAACTGTGTTGCTGAAAGGCTTAAAGTCAGCCATGGTGAAGACTTCTGGAGAAGGTCATTTAAGACTTTTCTGTGGGCCTGATACAGAGGGGAAGACAGGGAAGGCAGGGGATGAGAGCAGCTCCGTGGATCTGAGGATGAGGAAAAAGAGATATAAAAGAATTATGGGAAAGGGGTTTGGGATTTTCCTGGCAACAAAACTTGAGCAGTAGAACAGGTAGAGCAGAGGGGAAGACGGGAGTGAGTATCCCAAAAAGCCTGTGAGGGACTTTAAATTCTTAGTAACCTGTTTTCAGTGATGACAAAGCAACTTTAAAGGCCATTTTAATTACATCTTTGATAGGCGTCTGAGGGCACTCCTTAGCTGGTTTGAGCTTTGGGTTAGCTGGTAAGAGGACCTGGTGGGACCCGGTGTGGGCACTGACAGGAGGAGAGAGGAGTGAGTGGGTGGAAGGGTACCTCAGTACCTGCAAGCTCAGCAAGGGGCAATGGTCTGAGAACCGACGGAAATTTGGGTTTTTGATCTAGTAACTGGAGCTGAGAAATCAGGTTGCTGATGTGGGACTGACAGCAGAGAGTCTGGGGCAGAAGGCTGCGGGTGAGTATCTATTGGAGAAGCATAGTTCAGGATTTGAGCATAGGAGGGAAAAGGCCTACACGTAGGGGAATTTCCTTCCACACTTTTGAGCACTTGTCGAAGTTGAAAAGGTCACGCAAAATTTGAGGATCTAGAGACCCTTCTGGTGGCCATCGGTTTTTGTTATCTAACTGGTAATATGGCCAATGCTGTGTACTGAATTTGATGAGGAGTTTTGCTTCCACCAGGTAGCCCCTGTATCCTCACATCCCCATTATTTACAGAAGAAGTTGGCTTTTCCCCCACACAGTCGTGGCTGTTTTTGGCTTTGGTAGTCCGCCAGGCAAACATAGTAATCTAGGCTAGCCAACCTGCATCTGGCTCGCGTGTCCCTACATCCATAATGTTTGTTTCCATTATCTATTGTATGGAAAGTATTTAATGGAATTTTTGGGGATCCTCTTCATCAGGGATTTCCCAATAGGAAAGACGTATAGCCAGCTGACAAATTTCTTAGTGGAGAGATGGCCACCAGGTCCCTAAGTGGGCTGTATGTGCGATAGACCATACTTCTTGTCTAGTAGGATTTGTGATCAGCCATCGCTGCTGAACGGGTTGATGAGGGTTAGGACTACTGGTGACCAATTGGAGAGTCTATAGTCTTATTCACATGGCGAATTTACAATTTGAAAATGTTACCAGTCTTTTTCATTTTTCAGCCAGATTCTGGACAGGGCACAGGCTTGAGATGAGAATTAGGAACCAGGAAGTGATTCCGTCTAACTTTAGCACTGTAGGTGTTATAAGTAGCACCTGGTATGGTCCTGTCCAGCCGGGTTCCAGGGATGACACCTGATGTTGTCTTATGTAGACAAAGTCTCTTACTTGATATAGATGTGGAGTACCCTCTTCAGCAGGTTGGTAGGCAGTGGCCAGCTGTTTCCACAGGTATTGCTGAGTTCCTTCCAGAACTTTAAGTCTGTCAAGCAAGGTGGTGTGGAAGGGATCGTTAGATCTTTGAGTTAGGGTTAGGTCCCTTACTGGAGATGGGGCCCCATAGAGAATTTCATAGGGGGTGAGGTTACACAAAGAAACAGAGGGAGTATTTCTTGCATGAAATAGTGCATAAGGCAGGAGCATAGTCCAATCTTTTATGCTACTCTTTAAGCTTAATTCCGTTTAGGTCTCTTTAATGGTTCTATTTAATTTTTTTACCTGTCCTGAACTCTGGGGTCTATAAGCACAATGTAACTTCCAATTAATCCCCAGGGTCCTGGCTAACCCCTGAGTTACCTGGGCCATGAACGCTGGTCCATTATCAGACCCTATTACCTTAGGCAGGCCGTACCTTGGAAAAATATCTTTCAGGATCTTCTTGACCACCATTTGCGCCTTTTTTTTGGGGGGGGGGAGGCTTCAATCCATCCTGAAATATATCTACAAAGAGTAGGAGATATTTAAGTCCATACCATGCTTGCTTAATTTCAGTAAAGTCCACTTCCCAGAATTGTCCTGGTCTGGTTCCTCGTAAGTGCTTTCCTGCAGGAAAGTTGGAAGGGTAAGCATTAACCTATTGACAGACCCGACAGGCTTTTTTTTACCTGTTCAGTTATTTCCTTTCACTGTGAGTCGGTTAGTGGAAAACTCTGTTCTTGATCCTTCAGGAATGCCTGCAATTTCTTTGAACCAAGGTGAGTGAACTGATGTACATTTTTAACGTAGTGTAGGGCTTTCTGAAATTTCAGGCTTTGCTCAGTGAAGTTGAGGAGTACAGTGTCAGTGTCCTGAGATATTATCAAAAGCTTGCTGGATCTCAGGGGTCCATTAGAATTGGGCATCTCCTTTAACAGCGGGTGTAAATGAGAAGTTAAGGACCCAAACACAGGAATCCTTAACCTGCAAAACCCAGCAGTCCCAAGAAACTCTCTGTGTTGTCTGCTGTTAGATGGGGGTGGTTTCTGCACAACCGTTTGATTTCTGGGCTCAGTGAGCCATCGTTTACTGCCCCTAAAGGAATAGCCCAGGAAGATTACTTCTTGCTGGCAAATTTGGGCCTTTTAGGAAGAAGCTCTATACCCGAGTTGAGGAAGCTCACATAATACTGCTTGGGTCCCAGATTCACAGATATCCTTGGTGTTGGGTGCCAGTAGCAGGTCATCCACGTATTGAAGCTGGGTGACTTCGGGGTGCGTAGTTCTGAAGCTGTTGAGATCTCTTTGGAGGGCTTCATCAAAGAGAGTGGGGGAGTTTTTCAACCATTTTGGGGAGTCTAGTCCAAGTTAGTTGACCACACGTTCCAGTTTCTGGGTCTACCCACTAGCAAGCAAACAGCAACTTACTATATTTATGCAGAGGCAAGCAAAAGAAAGCATCTTTTAAGTCCAGAACAGTATACCATTTCCTCTCAGGGTTCAGAGTGATAAGCAGATTGTACGGATTAGGTACACTGGGGTGAATGTCCTACACTCTGTTGTAGGTCTCTCTTATGTCTTTAATGGGGGATAGTCCCCGGCTCCTGGCTTTTTATACTGGTAGCGGGGGAGTGTTTTAGGATGACTGACAAGGCCTTAGGACCCTAAGGCCAGATATTTCTGAATATGGGGCCTTATCCCATCTTTAGCTTTTTTGCTCAGAGGATATTTTTTGACATTGATTGGGGAGGCTGAGGTTTTGAACTCCACTGTTTTTGGAGGTTGTTTCATGGCTAGTCCTAACCCAGCAGTTTTTTTCCAGGCATCTGGGTAATCTGTTATCCATTTCTGGGGTAGCTTGCCTGTTTGATCAGTCTTGGGGGGTGTGAAGAGTTGCTGTTCATCTTCTACTGACATATTTAAAGCCGTGAATATAGGAGTTTATACTAAAGGATTTAGAAATATCATTTTGGGGCCTTCATGGTTAAAAGTCATTTTGGCCCGGAGCTTGGTGAGCAGATCTTTGCCCATCAATGGGGCCAGGCATTCTGGGATTATTAGGAAGGAGTGATGGATTTTTCCTTTCCTCATGTCCATGGTTTTCTTAGTTGTCTAATTCCCATATTTACTGGTGTTAGCACTTTGAACTAGAGAGCTTTTATTTGATAGAGGGCCCAGTGGGGCCTTAAGGACTAAGTATACTGCCCCTGTATCCACTTCAAAGTTTACTGGGGTCCCCTCCACATCAAAAGTTACCCTGGGTTTATTGGGAGTCTAGCAATCTGGGGCTCAGTGCTCACTTGAATAGAGCAGAGAGCAATGAGAACAGCTTAAGCAGAGCTTATATACTTTCCTTGAAGAGGGCAGGGAGGGAAGCTTATTGATGGGTCAGGGCGAGTGGGCGGTTTGCGTGCAAACAGGTGACGGTGTACATTCTCTGTTTGGCAGTCGGGGACAGCACATTCTGGGGAAAAAATTAGCAAACAGTCCTCAAGGTTTCAACAGTGTTTTGTTAAGCATACAGAAAAACAGGAAGTGACAAGTACCTATCTTATTAACCTTTCACCAAATCCTAAATGGAAAGTGAGCATGGATTTCTAAAAACATCCATTTCCAGGTTGCTTAATGCTCGCAAATCAATCCTATTGGTGACTACATATTTGTTGCTTTCTAAGATTATATATTCAACCTCAACCCTGTTGAAAATGACTAATACTAACCCTCACTTTATGCTTTTTCTGATTTCCTAATGTCTCCATTGATATCTGCTTTCATACATATTTTCCTGAGTTCATCATTGTGACTGACTCTTTACATGTGCTGAAATTTACATTCACTCTCTATCCGAAACCCTATTGCTACAGAACTTTTGTTCGAAATCCTATACTCACTCTTTTTTCTATACCTACCAACTATCTTCCTAATCCTACCGACTATCCCTTTTTGACTGGAAATTCTCTTTGACAATCAATCATCCAAGGTACAAGGTCCTATGCCATTGTATATCAATTTATCTGAGACATCTGTGCAGAATATAATTCAAAGCTAAGTATCCCAATCAACAGCCCAATGCCCTTCTTGGATTCAAACCTTATCTAGATTTCTGTTTTCATACTTATATTTCACCTATATATTCTCGTAAATATCGCGAGTTCCCAATACCATTGTTCATTCCTCAGTATGATTTCTAACCTAAATCAAACCTGTTATTACTCTAACCATACACTGTACCCTCAAACTAACTGTACAGAAGAGCCGGGAGAGAGTTTGTCTTACAATACAGTAATGTAGGGGCTCTTCCACCTGCTGAGAACATCAAAGGTACAAGCAGAAATGATACCCTGGAGAAGTTGCAGGCAGCTATGAAGGACCTAATAGAGCAAAAGTCATCTTCCATGACAAACAACCTGGTCAGTATTAAGGGATGTGTCTGAATCAGCCTCTCCTTTCTTAATGTAGAGAAGATTGATCAAACCATGCCTGTGTGGAGAGCTGTTCCCAGGTGCCTATGGTTGATATACCATTCTAACTTGTGAAAGTGTCACAGGAAGTAGTGGCAGCCTCCATCTCATGGGAACCTTGGATGAATCTGGTAGGACAAAGTGGTTGCCAAGGCAGTGACCTCATTCAGTTCCTGAAGGAAGTGACCTCACCTCACTTTCCTGGTGATGGAAATCTCTGAATTTGGGATCCAGGAAGCCAGGCACCGAGAGCAAGTCCAAGTCCCAATCCCAGTGGTCTCACTTGTTTGGATTTACCAAGGACAGAGTCAGTCTTCCTTGGTACCTACTGATATGAGGATTGCCAAATGCCTGAAGAGCTCTGAAGAGGGGCCATTACTGAGAAAGCAGGTAGTGGTTCACCGCTGGCTGTTGACAACTTCACAGAGTTGGCCAAGGAGACCAGATCTGAGACAGTACAGGCCATTTTAGGGGAACATAGTATGGCCCACTATTCAGAGGACACTCCGGATAGTCACAGACCTACTTGAGTTAAGGAGGTGCCTTTGTGGGTGTGGGTGTGAGTTTGTGGTTTTGTCTCATGTTCTGAGAATAGGTAGGAAAGGCTGTTGTTTTGATTGGAGTGGACTGTTTCTAGAAAGTCGTTTGACTAGGCGAGTGCTTCTATGTCTGTGTATCCCACTCTGTCCATGGTTGTAGACATTTGAAAAGAGAATGTATCAATGTATGTGTCCTGTCTAGTGGAAAACTTTCCAGCATTCATCAGGCCTAGTTGATGAATGGACTGTGGCTTTCCTTATGGATGGGCAACACCTACTAACTTCCTAGGTTCCTGTTTTCTTCCTGAATTCTGGCCACTCTCCAGAATAGCCTCATAGTTTTGTGTCCAAGATACATACCACCCCCAAGCTCTGTGACATGGCCATGTACTTGATAGCTATAGGAAATGGGAACATCTTAGAAAACTCAGACATCATTGTGACCAGTAAACACTCAGTGAAGAACCCATATTTTGGTTCATTTGCTTACCTATTGTTCTGTTGCCCTGAATGTCAGGAAGGTCTTTGCCTCAGGCCACCCCTTTGTGAAGCCTGAATAAAACAGTTTTAAAATGGAAATAAATGGGAATAACTTGTGGTTCTTTGCTTTGGAAAGGGATGTGTTTGAATCAGCCTCCTAGCCCTGTATGAGGTTGTTGCTTAAATTTTCAGCACATGATGGATCTAAAGATAGATACCATGTGTGCAATCAAAACCATAATGGCAAAAATTCAGTAATTGTGGATGAGTCTCTTGCCTTCCTCTGTTAGGTACCTGACCTCTATCATGTGAGACAGGGATCCTTTTGGTCAAATGAGTTTTTCAAAGTCCTGCAGAGGTGCTTGTGTTTTCTCGTGACTCCAAATCACATAAAAAAATCTATACCTGAGAGTCAATAGTGCTCAAATTGGAGAAGCAGAGCAGTATTAACGGCAGGCCTATTTGATCACTTCTGGTTCACAGGAAGGGTGTCCAGGCCACCCTGACTTTAGGCAAATGAGGGGCAAGGGAGAATATTTTGGACACTGTCTTGGGATGCGTCCCGCATGGAAACCTCCAGCCAGAGTTTATGATGAGTGTCTATATTTAACAAGATGAGGGCCATGTGGGAGTGTTTTGGTTTTAATTGTGGTCATTCGTGTGGCGGTTGGAAGAGATGACTGGATCCAAATGGGCTTGAACTATGGTGTCATTCCCCTTAGAGACTGAGTTCTGGAACTTAGCTCAGAGAAATATTGCCATGAATTGTGTTGGGATTTAGGAGGCCACGCATGAGAGTCACCCTTGGAAACTGAGATCTAGGCCCAGTGTCGCTTTCCACAGAGCACTGGGAATCTCAGGAGGATATCACACAATTTTATTCTGAAAAACTTGTCAGACATATTTGATAGTCAAAACACACATGGACCTCAATTGTAGACCTCAATGGGCCTTGCTTCATGTGACCTTTTGGCCACTCTTTGGGAAGCCTTGCCTGTGACAGTTCTCCAGAGCTTTCATTGAAATGAGCTTCCTCACCATTAAATAATTTCTGAATGAATTGAAACCCACAGTGTCTCCAACTTCATCCTTGAAAATTGGCTAGATAAATACCATGAAATTTTTGAAATTTCCTTGACCAGGTGGCACTGGAGAACATTTGGATGTCCAGTTGCTGATCATGAGTGTACCAGACAGTGTGTTGATTGACTGGTTTTCATGAAAATGGTGTAGAAAAGAGATGCCAGTCATTTGAAGCCTGTTGAGTAATGGGCCCAGAGCGGGGGTGAGCAAGTGTGTGATAAAACATCTGTGGTGGGGTCATGTGGATCTGCCATTGGCTTCCAAATGGCTTGAGACTGACATGGTGCAGCCAGCAGATCCTGTATGTAAAGACATCTGGTTATATAGAGAGGTTTCAGGGCAATGTTCAAAATCAGGTTTCTATGGTCAAGGGAGCAACCTATGTGGTATACAAGCCCTGTTGGTGCATTCTCCTGCAGACCCTGACCCACCACACGTGAAAGAACTTCCTCCAGCCCTTTGTCCCAGTTGAACTCCTTGTATTTCATGAAGCAAATACCAAACTCCGAGTGCAGTATCAAGAAACGTTTTGAAAAGTGGAGGATGACCTAATGGCTTAGCAGTCTACATGGGGAGACACTTAGACCCAGTGGCTATAGTTTACCTACAAAGAGAGAAATCAACACTGCTGCTTCATGTTCATTGGAGAATTATAAACCATGTCCTCCAGGTCACAGATGTGCAGACCAAGCTTTGATTGTCTCACTAGAAAGGAAGCTAAAGCTCCTGACAACAACATATATTTCAAGTGCCCAACCTAGAGGCAGTTTCTCCAGAAGTCTTTAGGCTGGTAAATCTCCATGTTTGTGGAGATTTTACACTTTCCCTTACTTTTGGAAACTCCTCTACCAACTCCAAGGTTGTGAACTCCTGAACATTTTTCATTTCAGATATGCATTCAAAGATTGTCTAACTCTTCTCCTCTAAATGTGTCTTACTTGGGGTGAAGGTAATGTAAAGGCATTGTTCTGAATGAGAGTGGGAAAATTTTTGTGTAGCACACATTTGCATACACATTGATTCATTTTACAATTTTCCATTTGAAATACTGAATTCTTGACACTATCTCATACCCTACTAGACTCTGACTACTAATCCTAATATGATGGAGAAAAATACCCAAACAGAATGAAAATACAAGCAGTTTACAGCAGGCATGGTGTATTGTTGGACTTCCTTTTTGCATGATAGAGGGTAGGTATTCTAAATCTACTCAATTTTTAATTGAAATAGTCCTCCATGTGTTTTTAATGTTAACACATATGTAAATTTCTGTCTTCCTTTCTATGCAGCCTACTCAGCACATGTATTTTTATATGCAAATATAGAATCCTACATGGTCTCACACGTACATTTTTTTGAGTTGGCTGACTGGGCAGAAACAAGTTGTGAGAAGAGATCTCGTAAACGCTGGTGGAACTGAAAATTAAAACTATGGGTGAGCTTCCCAGTAGAACAATTTATACATAAATCCATGTTCAGTAAAATAAATATATTTTCATCTGTGGATGATATATATTACTGATAAATTACGTTTGGCATATATATTGATACTTTTTAATGTATTTTTGTGTTTTTCTGTATATATATATATATATATATATATATATATATATATATATATATATATATATACACACACACACACACACTCTCCAGATTTTATAAAATATGAAATATATGTCTCTTATATACACTCCATCAATTCATTCATATTCATGTATGTGGATTTATAATCAACTTTTCACAAGATTATTCTCAGAAATATTCATCTACCTGAAATACATATTTGTTTCCCAGTATGAGAACTAACTTCAATCAATGGTGCTTACAAATCCTAATATTTTTACAGTAACAGACCCAGTTTAACATCAATGCAAGTAGATTCCTATGGGACTTAATGTCTATTTTGACCTTTATTTTAATTCAACACTGGTACATTAGTATTTCTTCAGTTTTTGCACATCATAGGACATATATTTCATCCACAAGTTAGCAAATTAATAAGAATTTGTTTCACTTCCTGCTTCAGAACACATGAATTCTTCCATGTTACTTGACTGGTCTTTTAATGAGACTTCTTTCCAAACACATTATTTTCGATTTCCATAATCAATTTTGAAGCTAAACTCACACACTCTTCATCATAAACTATAACATTAATATTACCATTAGATGTAAAACTGGTTGGAATGAATGTATGCATATCAATATAAAATTTCCTGTATATTTTCACATTTCAATTCAATCCATTATTTAAAGTTGGAACCAGTTATGTTATTTATTCACTGTATGGTCTATTAATGCATTATCTCTATATTCATAAACACAGTGCACACCTATTTGTCCCCCCATTACTAATTTGTACCTCTTCAAAATATTGCTCCCAGAAATGGTGGAAGAAATACTGATGTCATCTTATCTATATATACATTTTATCACAGTAATATTCTGGACACAAAAAGCAAAGGTCAAACTCATGATTGTATCAAAGCCTAAATGGAAAGTGAGCATGGATTACCAAAAACAACCATGTCCTGGTTACCTAATGCTCTCAAATGTCAATCCTATTGATGACTACATATTTGTTTCTTTCTAAGATTACATATTCAACCTCAAGCCTGTTGGAAATGTCTAATTCTATCACTCACTTTACACTTTGCCTGATTTCCTAATATCTCTATTGATATCTGCTTTCCTACATATTTTCCCTAGTTCATCATTGTGACTCATACTTCACATATGCTGACATTTACATTCACTCTCTACCCGAAACTCTATTGCTAAAGAACTTTTGGTCCAAATCCTATACTCACTCTTCTTTATAAACCTACTGACTATCTTACTAATCCTACTGACTATAACTTTTTAACTCGATGTTCTCTTCAACAATCAATCATTCAAGGTAAAAGGTCCTATGCCATTTTATATCAATTCATCTGAGACACATGTGCAGAACATAATTCAAACCTAAGTATCCCACTCAAGGGCCCAATGCCCTTCTGGCTTCATATCTTACCTACATTTCTGTTTTCATACTTATATTTCACCTATATATTCTTGTAAATATCACAGGTTCCCAATACCATTATTCATCCGGCAGAGAGATTCCTAACCCAAATCGAACATGTTATTAACCCTAAATATACACTGTTACCTCAATCTAACTTTACAGAAGAGGAGGGACAGAGTTTCTCTTTAAATACCGGAATGTAGGGAATCTTCCACCTGCTGAGAACATCAAAGGTCCATGTAGAAATAATCCCTGGAGAAGATGTAGGCAGCTGTGAAGTTCCCGAGAGAGCAAAAGTCATCTTCCATGGCAAACAACCTGGTGAGGATGAAGGGATGTGTCTGTATCAGCCTCTATCAACTTAATGTAGAGAAGATAGACCAAACCAGGCCTGTGTGAAGAGGTGTTCCCAGGTGCCTATGGTTGATATACCATTCTAACTTTTGAAAGTGTTACAGAAAGTAGGAACAGCCTCCATCTCATGGGCCCTTAGAAGTAACTATTTGGACAAAGTTGTTGCCAAAGCAGTGACCTCATTCAGTTTCTGAAGGAAGTGACCTCACCTCACTTCCTTTGTGATGGAACTCTCTGAACTTGGGATCCAGGAAGAATGGCACCCAGAGCCAGTCGCAGTCCCAGGCCCAGTGGTCTCACTTGCTTCAATTTACGAAGGACAGAGTCAGTCTTTCTTAGTGCCTACAGATGTGAGGATGTTCAAATGCCAGAAAAGCTCTGAAGAGGGGCCTTTCCTGAGAAAGCAGGTAGTGGCTCACCCATGGCTAATGACAACTTCACAGAATTGGCCAAGGAGACCAGATTTGAGACACGACAGGCCATTTGGGGGGAATATAGTATGGCCCACCATTCAGAGGACACACTGGGTAATCACAGAACTACTTGGAGCAAAGGTGGTGCCTTTGTGGGTGTGGGTGTATGTTCATGGTCTTGTCTCATGTTCTGAGAATAGGTAGGAAAGACTGTTTGTTTGGATTGGCGTGGACTGTTTCTAGTTAGTCGTTTTGCAATGCGAGTGCTTCTATGTCTGTGTATCCCACTGTGTCCGTGGTTGTAGACATTAGAAATAAGAATGCATCAAAGGATGTGTCCTGTCTAGTAGAAAGCTTCCCAGCACTCATCTTGCCCAATTTATAAATGGACTGTGGCTTTTGTTATCAAAGGGCCACACCTGATATCTTCATAAGTTTCTGTTTTCTTTCTGAATTCTGGACATTCTGCAGAATAGCTTCATGGTTTTGTGTCCAAGATATTTACCACCTAAAAGCTCTGTTATATGGCCATGTAGTGGGTAGCTAGTGTGACCAGGAAAGTCTCAGTGGAGAAACCCTGATTTGGGCTTTTTGCTTACTTATTGTTCTGTTGCCCTGAATATCAGGAAGGTATTTACCACAGGCCAATTCTTTGTGAAGCCTGAAGAAAAAAGTTTTCAAATGGAAATGAATGGACATCACCTGTAGCTCTTTGCTTAATTGCTTTGGAAATGGATTTGTCTGAAACAGCCTCTTGGCCCTGTGTGAGTCTGTGGTTAGATTCTCAGCACCTGATGGATCCCATGTGTTCATCCAAAACCAAAATGATCAAAAGAGCAGTCATTGCGGATGAAGTCTCTTGCCTTCCTCTGTAAGGTTCCTGACCTCCATCAAGTGAGAAGAGGGATTCTTTGGGTCAAATGCATTCTTTAAAGCCAAGGAGAGGCAAGCCCAAAGGTGCTTGCATTTTCTCATGCTTCCAATTCACATAAAGAATCTAAACCCCACAGTCAGTCATCCTCAAATTGGAGAAGCAGAGCAGTATTAACGGCACACTATTTGATCACTCCAGGTTCACAGGAAGGTGTTCAGGCCACCCCGACTTTAGGCAAATGAGGGGCAAGGGAGCTAACTTTGGACACTATCTTGTTCTGCATCCCTCATGGAAACCTCCAGCCAGAGTTTATAATGAGTATCTATATGGAAGAAGATGAGGGCCTTGTGGGAGTGTTTGGGTTTTAATTTTGGAAGTTTGTGTGGCGGTTGAAAAAGATGACTGGCTCCACCTGGTCTTGAACTCTGGTGTGATTCCCTTTAGAGACTGAGTTCTGGAACTGACCTCAGAGAATTATTGCCATGAGTTGTGTTGGGATTTTAGGAGGCCATGAATGACAGTCGCCCTTTGAAACTGAGATCTGTGCCCAGAAAGGCTTTCCACAAGGCACGAGGAATCTCAGCCAGAATATCACATGATTTTATTCTGAAAGACTTGGCAGCCATAGTTGAGAGGCAAAACACACATGATCTCACATTGCAGACCTCAATGGGCCTGGCTTCATGTGACCTTTTGGCGACCCTTTGGGAAGCCTTGCCTGTGAGTGTTCTCCAGAGCTTTCATTGAAATGAGCTTCCTCAACATTTAAAGGTTCCTGAGTGAATTGAAAATCATAGTGCCTCCAACTTCATCCTTGAAAAATGGCTAGAGAAATACCATGGAATTTTTTAAATTTTCATGACCAGGTGGCACTGGAGAACTTTTTGATGTCCATTTGCTGATCATGAGTATACCAGACAGTGCCTTGATTGACTGCGTTTCTTAAAAATGGTGTAGAACAGAGATGCCAGTAAGTTGGAGCCTGCTGAGTAGTGGGCCTAGAACAGTGGTGGGCAGGTGTGTGATAAAACATCTGTGTTGGGGCCATGTAGATCTGCCATTGGCTTCCAAATGGCTTGTAACTGACATGGTGCAGCAAGCAGACCCTTATATGTAAAGGCATCTTGTTATATGGAGAGGTTTCAGGGCAATGTTCAGAATCAGGATGCTATGGTCAAGGGGTCAAACTATGTGAAATAGAAGCCTGAGTGGTGCATTCTCCTGCAGACCCTGAGGCACCACATGTGACAGAACTCCCTCCAGCACTCTGACCAAGTTGAACTCCTTGTATTGTGAAGCAAATAACAAACTCCCAGTGCTCTACTAAGAAAAGTAGAGCATGATCAATTAGCTTCACAGTCCACACAGATTGACCCTTAGACTCCAGTTGCCACAGTTTACCTACAAAGTGAGAATTCAGCACTGCTGCCTCATGTTCATTGGAAAATAAGATACCATGTCCCCCAGGTCACATAGATGCAGACCAGTTTTGATGCTCTCACTATAGAGGAAGCTAAAGCTTCGGACCACAACATACATTTTAAGTGCCCAAACTCAGAGGCAGTTTCTCAATATGTCTTTAGGCCTGCAGAGCTCCATGTTTGTGGAGTGTTTACCCTGTCCCTTACTTTTGGAAACTCCTCTACCACCTCCAAGCTTGTGAACACCGAGAATATTCCATTCCAGATATGTATTCACAGATTTTCTAACTCTTCTCCTCTAATTGTGTCTTATTAGGGGAGAAGGTAATGTCAAGGCATTGTTCTGAATGAGAGTGGGAAGATTTTTGTATCACACATATTTGCAAACACAATGGGTTTATTTTCCTATTTTCTATTCGAAATACTGAATCTCTGACACTAATCCATAACCTACTAGACTCTGACTACTAATCCTAATATGATGGAGAATAGTAACCCTAACAGAATGGAAATACAAACAGTTCAGAGAAGGCATGGTGTATACTTGGACTTCCCTTTTGCATTATATGGGGTTGGAGTTATAAATATAGTCAATGTTTATTGAAATATTTCTCCATGTGTTTTTAACGTTAACAAATATGTGAATTCCTCTCCCCTTTCTCTGTCACCTATTCAGCACATGTATTTTTATATGCTCATATAGAATACTACCTGGTATCACACAGACTTTCTTCTGAGGTGGCTGACTTGGCAGATACAAATTGTGAGAAGAGATCACTCCTCCTAAACCCTTTTGGAACTGAAATTTCAACCTATGGGTGAGCCTCCTAGTTGAACAACATTATACATAAATCCATTTTCAGTAAAATGTATTTTTTTGGATATGTGAAGGATATATATTTCATTTTGAATTTCGATTGGCATATATATTGCTACTTTTTAATGTCTGTGAGTGTGTTTCTGTGTGTATATATATATATATATATATATATATATATATATATATATATATATCACTCTCCAGATTTTTCAAAATATGAAATATATGTGTCTTATTATACACTCCCTAAAATCATTCATATTCACGTATGTGGATTTATAATCAACTTTTCACAAGATTATTCTCAGAAATTCAGATTATTCATTCACCTGAAATACATATTTGTTTCCTAATACTGAAAACTAACTTCAGTAAATGCTGCATACAAAGCATAATATTTCATCATTGCCTGATGGCCACGAATAGAGTGCATCACACCCAGTGTAACGCGCCACTGCACAGGTGAATAACGAGATAGAACCACAAAAAACTATCTTGTTAAGAACTTACAGCAAAATGGGGGTGCACCAAAACCTATAAGAAAGATTTTTAGCACTGAGATCTGGTAATTGGGTCTGAAAAACGAGCCAAATGTGCAACCGGAGATCCGGTCTGACTGATCCTCAAAACAATAGAGTGTCTGGGTTCCAATAGACACCCTCCACACCCAACAAATGACAGGCCCAGAATACAGATTGAACTGCAGAGAAGCATCACTCAGGGGAAATCTAGTCTAGCAGGAGAAACCAGGACTAGCAGGAGAAACCAGGGGACTAGAGGCCAGGCTCTTGTGACTGGGAAGCTGGAGAACACAGAAGCGCACGTGACAGTCCACCTGCTGTCCGCGTGACTGGGCGTCTGGAGAACACCGGCGCGCAGGAGACCGACTGCGCCACTGGGTGGCTAGTGATTGCCCACCCGCCAGTGACCTAGAGCTGAAACCAACTGGAGACAGTCCAGTTCCATCCCCGTATTCGAACATTTCGGCAAGGAGCCTGGGCCCGCCAAAGCAGAGGGGTGACGTCACTGGAGCTCGGCCTTCGGAATTCCCTACAAGTGGAATCCACTTTAGCAGGCATAGTCTACCAACACAAAGGAGAGACAACAGAGATACACAACACCGAAACAAATCTATAGAATAAAACAGCAACACAGCAATCAAATAGAGCTGGAAAGTAACATGAGCATCATGAAAAAACAAGGGAAAGAAAGGAGAACAAACAATGCAGGACAACTTAATTCTACAGGAGGACCTAGAAGCATCAGAAACAGGGATAGGGAAAGAACTTAAGGCATTCCTAACTCAGATGGAAAGGAATATTAGAGAAGACATGAGGCAGCAAGTCCAAGCAATAAAAGTATATTTTGAAAATGAATTAAACAAACAAACTCAAATGGCAAACAACGAGCTTTACCAGGAGATAGAGATCTTAAAAGAAATCAAACAGTAATACTAGAAATGCAGGAAAGTATTAACCAAATTAAAAACTCAAACGAGAATATTACAAATAGACTAGATCAAGCAGAAGTCAGAATATCAGATAATGAAGACAAAGTTTATCAACTTGAAAAGAATATAATCAACACAGAAAAGAGGCTTAAATCCCACTAGCAATCTATTCAAGAGATATTGGATGTCATAAAAAATGAGAGTCATTGGGATAGAAGAAGGCATAGAGATTCAAACCAAAGGAATGGAGAACATATTAAATAAAATAATTCTAGAAAACATCCCAGAGATGAAAGATGGATCGGATTGTCAAATCCTGGAAGCCTACAGGACCCCAAACATTCAAAATCATAATAGACAAACTCCAAGACATATAATTATGAAGATAGCCAACATACAGAACAAGGAGAGAATATTAAACACTATAAGAGAAAGGAGGCAGATTACATTCAGGGGAAAACCAATTAGGTTAATGACTGATTTTTCATCACAGACTTTGAAAGCGAGAAGATCCATGAACAATGTATTTCAAATGCTGAAAAATAATGGATTCCAACCAAGAATACTGTATCCAGCAAAATTAAGGTTCAGATTTGAAAACGAAATTAAAGTCTTTCACAATAAACAAAAGCTAAAAGAATTCGCAGCCAGAAAACCAGCACTGCAAAGCATTTTGAGCAAAATACTACAAGAAGAGGAATTGATAAATAGTGCCGAAAACTAACAGCAGGAGGTATCTCAGTAAAGGGGGAGGAAAATAACCAAAAAAGTAAAAACTAGCCAAACTAAAACATAATAAATAAATAAACATGATTGGAAGAACAAATCATATTTCAATTGTAACCTTAAATGTTAATGGATTATATTCACCAATCAAGAGAATGGGCTAGAAACCTGGATCAAAAAAAATAAATCCAACAATATGCTGCCTTAAGGAGACTCATATGATAGGAAAAGACATACACAGGGTGAAGGTAAAAGGTTGGGAAAAATCATACCACTCACATGGCCCTCAGAAGCAAGAAGGAGTGGCCATACTCATGTGGAATAAAATCAACTTCAAACCTAAGTTAATCAAAAGGGATAAAGAAGGACACTATATTCTGTTAAAAGAAACCATCCACCAACAAGACATAACAATTATGAATTTGTATGCACCAAGCAATGGAGCTGCAATGTTCATAAAACAAACTCTCCTCAAGTTCAATAGCAAAATAGACTACAACACAATAATTATGGGTGACTTCAAGACACCACTCTCGGCATTAGACAGATTCTCTAGACAAGAACTGAATAAAGAAACTATCAAACTCAACAGCACAATTTGTAACCTAGACTTGAACGACATATATAGAATATATCAGCCATCATCAAGTGGATACACGTTCTTCTCAGTTTCACATGGATCCTACTCAAAGATAGACCATATATTAT
The DNA here is from genome assembly GCF_048772815.1 of Callospermophilus lateralis. NCBI lineage: Eukaryota > Metazoa > Chordata > Mammalia > Rodentia > Sciuridae > Callospermophilus > Callospermophilus lateralis. Next base: position 348,527 of record NW_027512781.1, read on the forward strand.
GCCATAGGGCAATTCTTAGTAAATATAAAAGCATGGAGATTATACCATGCACTATATCTGATAATAATGGAATGAAACTGGAAATCAATGATGAAAGAAGTAAGGAAAAATCCTACATCACATGGAAAATGAACAACATGCTACTGAATGATCAGTGGGTTACAGAAGACATAATGGAGGAGATAAAAAAAATTCTTAGAGACAAATGACAATACAGACACAACATACCAGAATCGATGGGACACAATGAAAGCAGTTTAAGAGGGAAGTTCATTTCTTGGAGTTCTTTCCTCAAAAAAAGAAAAAAATCAACAAATAAATGAACTCACACTACACCTCAAAAACCTAGAAAAGGAAGAGCAAAACAACAGCAAATGTAGTAGAAGACAAGAAATAATTAAATTTAGAGCAGAAATCAACAAAATTGAAACAAAAAAAAATTAAAAAATTTGATAAAACTAAAAGTTGGTTCTTTGAAAAAATAAATAAGATTGACAGGCCCACAGCCATGCTAATGAAGAGAAGAAGAGAGAGAACTCAAATTACTAACATACGGGATGAAACAGGCAATATCACAACAGACACTACAGAAATACAGAAGATAATTAGAAAGTATTTTGAAACACTATATTCCAATAAAATAGAAGATAGTGAAGATATTGATGAATTTTTTAAGTCATAAGATCTGCCCAGATTGAGTCAGGAAGACACACGCAATTTAAACAGACCAATAACAAAGGAAGAAATGAAAGAAGCCATCAAAAACTACCAACCAAAAGAAGCCATGGACCGGATGGGTATACAGCGGAGTTCTACAAAACCTTTAAAGAAGAATTAATACCAATATTTTTCAAGCTATTTCAAGAAAAACAAAAAGAAGGAGCTTTTCCAAATTTATTCTATGAGGATAAATCACCCTGATCCTGAAACCAGACAAAGACACTTCAAAGAAAGAAAACTACAGACCAATATCTCTAATGAACTTCGATGCAAAACTTGTCAATAAAATCCTGGCGAATCGAATACAAAAGCATATCAAAAAAATTGTGCACCATGATCAAGTAAGATTCATCCGTGGGATGCAAGGCTTGTTCAATATACGGAAATCAATAAATGCCATTCACCACATCAATAGACATAAAGACAAGAACCATATGATCATCTCAATAGATGCAGAAAAAACATTTGACAAAGTTCAGCATCACTTTATGTTCAAAACACTAGAAAAACTAGGGATAACAGGAACTTACCTCAACATTGTAAAAGCTATATATGCTAAACCTCAGGCTAGCATCATCCTGAATGTGGAAAAACTGAAGGCATTCCCTCTAAAATCTGGAACAAAACAGGGATGCCCTCTATCACCACTTCTATTCAATTTAGTTCTTGAAATACTAGCCAGAACAATTAGACAGACAAAAAAAATTAAAGGCATAAAAATAGGAAAAGAAGTATTTAAATTATCGCTATTTGCAGATGTCATGAAAATATATTTAACAGACCCCAAAGGGTCTACAATGAAACGGCTAGAGTTAATAAATGAATTCAGCAAAGTGGCAGAATATAAAATTAACACGCATAAATGAAAGGCATTCCTGTATGTCAGCAACACAACTTCTGAAATGGAAATGAGGAAAACCACTCCATTCACAATATCCTCAAATAAAATAAGATACTTGGGAATCAACCTAACAAAAGACGTGAAAGTTTTATATACTGAAAACTACAGAACCCTAAAGAGAGAGAGAGAAGAAGATCTTAGAAGATGGAAAAACAAAAGACCCAGAATAGCAAAAGCAACTCTAAACAGAAAATATGAATCTGGAGGTATAGTGATACCAGAGTTCAAACTGTACTAAAAGCAATAGTAACAAAAACAGCGTGGTACTGGTAACAAAATAGGCAGGTGGAACAATGGTACAGAATAGAGGACACAGAAACCAATCCTCAAAATTACAACTTTCTTATATTTGAAAAAGGGGCTAAAAGCATGCAATGGAAGTAGGATAGCATCTTCAAACAATGGGGTAGGGAAAATTGGGGAAAGGTGGGGCAAGGGAGAGAAGTGAACAACAGCAGATGAGGTAGAGAAAGAAGATGGGAGGGGATGGGAGGGGGTATAGTAGGGGATAGTAGGGGATAGGAAATGTAGCAGAATACAACAGTCACTAATATGACATCATGTAAAAATGTGAATGTGTAACCGATGTGATTCTGCAACTCGTATTTGGGGAAAATTGGGAGTTCATAACCCAATTGAGTCAAATGTATGAAAGATGATATAGGATGAGCTTTGTAATGTTTTGAACAACCAATAAAAAATAAATAAATAAAGGTTTAAAGTTGAGTGGGAAGAAATCAGCTAAAAAAGAGTTGAGATGCATTCATTTTGCTAAGCAGAAACTTTGTTTTGTGTACTTGTAACTATCACAAATTTATTTTACCAGAAAACTGGCTTTTAAAAATGCACATAATTGAGATTAAAGGATAATCCACTTACCTTCAAGAAAAACTCATAGCATTTCCTATATTTTTCATATTTTATTTTTTTGTGAATATTTTGTCATGGACCAGGTCTATACTTAGGCTATTCTTCCAGAATACTACCTCATCTGACAAGTTGGTACAATGTGTTGGATTGTTCTTTTCATCTTTTATTTAATAGTTTCTAGATGATAATGTGTATTTTTCCATATGTTTGTTTGGACATACATACCCAACTATATCTTTGCATTTTCTGTTTTACTGGGGAAGAGAATCATCAAAAGCTCTTTATTATATGTATCAACAATCAAACATTTAGAGCATGCAATTATACATAATTTTGCATGAAAATATTTTTGTACCATTTTTATAAAGATTTAGAATTATTAATACTGTCCCTACTGTAATTAGTAACTCCTTACTAAAAGAATTAATCAATTGACTTTATATCAATTATGAATATGAAAATTACTAAAATAAGTATTTGGCAATTAATATGCAATTGATAGAAAGTGAAATCACAAGAAAGCCATTTAAAATGTCAGTGCATATGGTCCTTAAATAATAGGTTGTTCAAAAAAAAAATTCTCTAATTCAAAAGAGTTAATATGCCATATTACAGCTAAATGTGATATAAAAACCTTAAATTATCAGTATTGATAAATAAGAATGATACCTGTTTACTTAAATATGTTTATTTGATTTTCACTGTAAGATGTTAATTCTGGAAGACTTGAGAATTAAGAAAGACTTGGTCTATATTATTTCTAACAGGCTAATCAAAGTACTTTTAAATATATATGTGTATATATATATATATATATATATATATATATATATATATATATGTAACACATATGCATGAATATAGATACATATGCATAATAAATGTATTGTAATATATTTATCAGGTGGTTATAATTTTTAAATTTTCTCAAGAAAAGAATGACTATAAAAAACAGTTTTAAATGTAAATTTCATAGCATAGTACTGTTTGTAATGCTATGAGAGAAAAATACTTATGGAGGGAAAATGAAAAAGGAAGAGAGAGAAGGGGGAAAATGAGGAAGAAAGTGAGTAAAGAAGAGGGAGAGGAGTGTTTGATGAAAAGATAAAAGTGGAGGGGCTGGGTTTGTGACTCAGTGTTAACATGCTTGTCTAGCATGTGTGAGGCAGTGGGTTATATTCTCAGCACCACATACGAATAAATAAAATGAAGGTCTATCAACAACTGAAATAATAAAAAAAGGAGAAATATTACCAAAATTCCAAGATTTTATGAATGTTAAATACAAAAAATTATGTTGCGTAGCCTTATGTAAATTCTAGACTCCCCAAAATAATCATTAAATGCTAGATTATTAGTGTTATAACTAAAAATCCATTGCTCTTTCTTCTACATTCTGTGGCATGCTAGTGCTAAAATAAATTGTATTATAACACCAAAATAAAATTCTAATATTTATACAGTAACTGACCCAGTTTAACATCAATGCAAGAAGATTCCTATGTGATATAATGTGTATTTTGACGTTCATTTTTATTCAACACTGGTACATTACTATTTCTCCAGTTAATGCACATCATAGGATGTATATTTCATCCACAATTTAGCAAATATATTCACATTTGTTTTGCTTTCAATCACTTTTGCTTCAGAACACATGTATTCCTCCATGTTTCTTGACTTCTCTTTTTGTGACACTTCTTTCCAAACACATTATTTTCGATTTCCATTATCACTTTTGAAGCAAAACTGACACACCCGTCATGATAAAACATAACACTAATATTACCATTAGATGTAAAACTGGTTTAAATGAATGATTGTACATCAATATAAGATTTCTTGTATACTTTCAGATATCAATTCAATCCATTATTCAAAGTGAAACCAGTTATATCATTTATTCACAGTATGGTCTATTCATGCATTGTCTATATATTGATAGACACATGGTACACCTCTGTGTACTCCCAACAATAATTTCTATATCTTCAAAATATTGCTCCCAGAAATGGTGGAAAAAATATGCATGTCAACTGATCTACATACACATTTTATCACAGTAATATTCTGGACACAAAATGCAAAGGTCACACTTATGACTGTCCCAAAGCCTAAATGGAAAGTGAACATGGATTACTAAAAACATCCATGTCCAGGTTGCCTAATGCTCTCAAATGTCAATCCTATTGGTGATTACATATGTGTTTCTTCCTAAGACTACATTTTCAATCTCACCCTGTTGAAACTGTCTAAACCTCTCACTCATTTTATAATTTGCCTGATTTCCTACTCTCTATTCACATCTGCTTTCCTACTTTTTTCCCCAGTTCATCATTGTGACTGACTCTTCACATGTGCTGACATTTATATTCAATCTCTACCAGAAACCCTATTGCTAAAGAACTTTTGGTCCATATTCTATACTCAATCTTCTTCGTAATCCTACCGACTATATTCCTAATCCTAGCAAAAATCCCTTTTTTAACTGGATGCTCTCTTCTACATTCAATCATCGAAGGTACAAGGATCTATGCCATTGCATATCAATTTATCTGAGACATATGTGCAGAACATAATTCAAAGCTAAGTATCCCACTCAAAGGCCAAATTCCCTTCTAGGATTCAAATCTTACCTAGATTTATATTTCAATACTTATATTTCACCTATATTTTCATGTAAATATCGCAGGTTTCCAATAACATTGTTCATCAAGCAGAATGATTCCTAACCCATATTGAACATGTTATTAATCCTAACCATACACTGTTCCTCAATCTAACTTTACAGAAGAGCAGAGACAGAGTTGGTATTACAATACAGGAATGTATGGATCTTCCACCTGCTGAGAACCTCAAAGGTCCATGTAGAAATAATCCCTGGAGAATGTGTAGGATGCTATGAACGACCTGAGAGGGCAAAAGTCATCTTCCATGGCAAAAAAACATGGTCAGGATAAAGGGTTGTGTCTTAATCAGAATCTCTCTTCTTAATGTAGAGAAGATGGACCAAACCAAGCCTCTGTGGAGAGCTGTTCCCCAGTACCTATGGTTGATATACCATTCTAACTTATGAAAATGTCAGAGGAAGTAGGTGCAGCCTCCATCTCATGGGACCCTTGGAAGCATCTGTTAGGACAAAGTGGTTGCCAAGGCTGTGACCTCATTCAGTTCCTGAAGGAAGTGACCTACCTCACTTTCTTGGTGATGGAATCTCTGAACTTGGGATCCAGGAAACCAGGCACACAGAGCCAGTCCCAGTACCAGTCCCAGTGGTCTCACTTGTTTGGATTTACCAAGGACAGAGTCAGTCTTTCTTGGTACCTACTGATGTGAGGATGGCCAAATGCCAGAAAAGCTCTGAAGAGGGGCCCTTCCTGAGAAAGCAGAAAGTGGCTCACCAATGGATCCTCACAACTTCACAGAGTTGGCCAAAGAAAACAGATCTGAGACAAGACAGGCCATTTTGGGGTAACATAGTATGGCCCACCATTCAGAGGACACACTGTATAGTCACAGACCTACTTGGGGAAAGGAGGTGCCTTTGTGGGTGTGGGTGTGAGTTTTTGGTTCTGTCTCATTTTCTGAGAATAGGTGGAAAAGGCGGGTTTTTTTTGGTTTGGTGTGGACTCTTTATAGTAGGTCGTTTGACAAGGTGAGTGTTTCTTTATCTATGTATTCCACTGTGTCCATGGTTGAAGACATTAGAAAAGAGAATGCATCAAGGATGTGTCCTGTCTATTAGGAAGCTTCCCAGCATTCATCCTGCCCGATTTATTAATGGACTGTGGCTTGTCTTATAGATGTGCAACACCTACTAAATTCCTAAGTTCAGGTTTTCTTCCTAAATTCTGGCCACTCTCCAAAATAGTCTTATGGATTTGTGTCCAAGATATGTACCCCTTCAGCTATCCAGTACATGGCCATGTACTGGATAGCTGAAGGAAATGGGAGCATCTCAGAAAACACAGATATCAGTGTGACCAGTAATGTCTCAGTGGAAAAACCCTTCTTTTGGCCTTTTGCTTACCTATTGATCTGTTGACCTGAATGTCAGGAGGTCTTTGCCTCAGTCCACCCATTTGGGAAGACTGATGAAAACTGTTTTCAAATGGAAATGCATGCACATCACCTGTCGCTCTTTGTTTAATTGCTTAGGATAAGGATGTGTCTGATTCAGCCTCTTGGCCCTGTGTGATGCTGTGGCTTAGATTCTCAGCACCTCATGGATCTAAAGAAAGATTCCATGTGTGTATCCAAAACAAAAATGGTAAAAAACCACGCTGACTTTAGGAAAATAAGTGGCAAGGGAGCTCTTTTGAACACTGTCTTGGGCTGCGCCCCTCATGGAAACCTCCAGCAAGAGGTTATGATTAGTGTCTATATGGAAGAGGATGAGGGCCTTGTGGGAGTGTTTTGGTTTTAATTGTGTTTATTTGTGTGGTGGTTGGAAGTGATGACTGGGTCCACCTGGGATGGAACTCTGGTGTGATAACCTTAGAGACTGAGGTCTAGAACTGACGTCAGAGAAGTATTGCCATGAATTGTGTTGGGGTTTTAGGAGGCCATGCATGAGAGTCGCTCTTGGAAACTGAGATCTTGGACCAGGGTAGCTTTCCACAGAACACTGGGAATCTCAGCCAGGATATCACATGATTTCATTCTGAAAGACTTGGCAGCAATAGTTGAGAGTCAAAACTCACATGGACCTCATATTGTAGACCTCAATGGGCCTGGCTTCATGTGACTTTTTCGTCACTCTTTGGGAAGACTTTCCTCTGAGAGTTCTCCAGAACTTTCATTGAAATAAACTTCCTCAACATTTAATGGTTCCTGAATAAATTTAAACCCACAGTGCCTCCAACTTCATCCTTTAAAAATGGCTAGATAAGTACCATGACATTTTTTAAATTCCCATGACCAGATGGCACTGGAGTAACTTTGGATCTTATGCTGTTGATCATGAGTGTACAAGACAGTGCCTTGATTGACTTGGTTTCATGAGAATGGTGTAGAACAGAGATGCCAGTAATTTGGAGACTGCTGAGTTGGGGCCTAGAGCAGTGATGTGCAGGTGTGTGATAAAACATCTGTGTTGGGGCCATGTGGATCTGCCATTGGCTTCCAAATGGCTTGTGACTGACATGCTGCAGCCAGCAGACCCTTATATGTAAAGGCATCTTGTTATATGGAGATTTTTCAGGGCAATGTTCAGAATCAAGTTGCTATGGTCAAGGGGGCAAGCATGTGCGATAGAAGCCTGGTTGGTGCATTTATATGCAGACCCTGACACACCACATGTGACAGAAATCCCTCCAGCACTGTGCCCCAGTTGAAATCCTTGTATTTCAAGAAGCAAATACCAAACTCCAAGTGCAGCAGCAAGAAACACCACGAAAACTGGAGGATTACCAACTGGGTTCACAGTCCAAACAGGGAGACACTTAGCCCCAAGTTACCACAGTTTACCAAAAAAGAGAGAATTCAGAACTGCTGCCACATGTTCATTAGGAAAATAAGAAACAACATCCTCCAGGTCACATAGATGAAGACCCAGCTTTGATGGTCTCACTACAAAGAAAGCTAAAGCTTCTGACAACAACGTATATTTCAAGTGCCCAACCTCAGAGGCAGTTTCTCAAGAAGTCTTTAGGCAAGCAGAGCTCCATGTTTCTGGAGTGTTTACCCTTTCCCTTACTTTTGGAAACTCCTCTACCACCTTCAAGGTTGTGAACTCCTGAGCATTTTCCATTCCAGATATGTATTAACAGATTTTCTAATTCTTCTCCTCTAATTGTGTCTTACTTGGGGCGAAGGTAATGTCAAGGCATTTTTCTGGATGAGAGTGGAAAGATTTTTGTTTAGCATATGTTTGCATACACATTGGATTCATTTTCCTATTTTCCATTTGAAATACTGAATCCCTGACACTAACCCATACTGTACTAGAATCTGACTACTAATCCTAATATGATGGAGAAAAAGAATCCTAACAGAAAAGAAATAGAAGCTGTTCAGAGAAGGCATGGTATATATTTGGACTTGCCTTTTGCAAGTAGGTGTTATAATTCTAGTCAATTTTTAATTGAAATAGTCCTCCATGTGTTTTTAAAGTTAACAAATATGTGAATTCCTGTCTCCCTTTCACTGTAGACTATTCAGCACATCTATTTTATATGCACATAAAGAATCCTACCTTTTATCACGTGTATATTTTTGTGCGGTAGCTGATTTGGCAGATACAAATTTTGAGAAGAGATCACTCCTCCTAGATGCTGTTGGAACTGAAAATTGAACCTATGGGTGAGCTTCCTAGGAGAACAACATTATACATAAATCCCTGTTAAGTAAATTGAATATTTTTAGATCTGTGAATGATGTATATTTCATGGTGAATTTGGATTGGCATATATGTTGCTACATTTTAAAATTTGTGTGTGTGTGTGTGTGTGTGTATACACACATACACACTCTCCAGATTTTTCAAAATATGAAATATATGTGTCTTATTTACACTCCCTAAATTCATTCATGTTCAAGTATGTGGATTTATAATCAACTTTTCACAAGATTATTTTCAGAAATATTCATCCACCTGAAATTCATATTTGTTTTCTGTTACTGAAAACTAACTTCAGTGAATGGTGCATACGTATCCTGTTGATAGTCACAGCCGAAGGGGCCACAGCAAACTTCCAGGTGCCAGCAAACTTTCAGCTGCAGGCTGATGATTGGCTCACAGCGGCCTTAGCAACTTCTAGCTCATTGTCTCCTCTGTGGTGATGCTCATTGGAGATGCTCATTGAGATGTTTCCCCGCCTTTCAGACTTCCAGCTTATGATTGGCTCACAGCAGCCCCAGCAACATCTAGCTGATTGGCTCCTCTGCGGTGATGCTTATTGGGCTGTTTCCCTGCCCATTCAGACCATGGAGCTGCTCATTGGGGGACTTTTTTGGCTCTGCCCACGTGACCCAGCCAATCTGCCTCAAGAGCAGGAGGATTGTGAGAAGTGGATAGAGGCTTTTGTGGGAGGGAGAGGCTTTTGGGAAGCTGGTGTTGGGAGTTGGGGTTCTGAGGATTTTTCCTGAGAGGCTGTTTTGCTTGGCGTGTGTGGTTCTAAAAATAAAGTTAGTTTCTGTTGACAAGTGGATTCTGATTGTGCCCAGCCAGACAGCGGCATTTGGTGGCTCATATGGGGAGCGACTGAGGGTAACTGATAAGGTAAACTGCTCGCTCTTGAGGGCAGGGCGAGAGGATGGGTAGCCATTTTATGATTCCTATTTTGTTTTAAGTTGCCTGTCCCTGGAGATGAGTGAGATGGAAGAAAAACTGCTCACATCTGAGGAAAAACTATTTGTGTCTGAGGAACAGATAGGGAGAAAGGCTATAATAATTTTTTGTTGTTCCATTTTTATTTCGTTCTATCTCTTTTTTTGTTTGGTGTTATCTTGTTGGTTTGTATTATAGTAGAAATATGGGATCAAAAATTAGTAAAAAACAAACCAAAAAAGTGTTAAGTAAATTGTTAGAGGAAGGAGGCATCCCAGTAAAATCAAGAGCAGTCATGGCAATTGTTGATACAATACAAAAATGTAGACCATGGCTTTTTAAGGAGGAGTTGTTAAATATATCACAATGGAACCATCATGGTGCAGATTTAAAAAGAATAGAAAAGAAAAGCCCAGGGATTCTGCCAGTTGGCACATTGCCATTGTGGACATTCATATCTTGTTTGCTTAGTTCAAAGCCTTCAGTTCAGTCAATGGTAGAGGAAGAAGAAGACATATTGATTCAAGTAAAACAGAAGGTGTCTCAAGTTAGTCAGACAGAAGAAAAAATTCAAGTAAAAGAGAAGGTCTCTCGAGCTAGTCAGATAGAGGAAACTATTCAAGTAAAAGAGAACGTCTCTCAAACTAGTCAGACAGAGGAAAAAATTCAAGTAAAAGAGAAGACCTCTAAAGCTAGTTAGACAGAGAAAGAAAGTGTAAAACAGTAAAAAACATCAGGGGAAATTTACAACAGGAGACTGCTACTAACACCTTTCTATCACCAGATGACATAAGTGTCCAACAAACAAGGCCACTTTCTTATGCTGGGAGGCCCCCAACTCCCGCAGTTGATAGTTAGGATCCTGAGACAAGATCTCAAATATTAACATGCCCTGTATTTGAGGGAGGAGGGCAGCGTGTTTACCATGCTTTAAATTTCAAAACAGTGAAGCAGCTAAAAGAGGCTGTAACAACCTATCGTCCTCAAGCACCCTTCAATGTAATCATGGTCGAATCCATTAACAACTTGAACATGAAGCCAGTGGATTGGGCTAATATGTGTAATGTTGTGCTAAATGGAGGACAATGCATGTTATGGAAGGTTGCCAATGAGGAATGTTGAAAGGAGACAGCTAGGCGAAATGCAGGAGCTGGTTATCCTCAGAGAAATCTAGATATGTTGTTAGGAAAGGGACCTTATGAAGATCAGCCGCAGAAAATTGCATATGATCATGGTGTATGTGCAGAAATTGGTGTAGATGCAATTAAGGCATGGAAGACTTTACAAGAACATGGAGGTTTACAAGGTCAATTATCTAAGGTAATACAAGGAGCTAATGAACCTTATGCTGAATTTGTAGATAGGCTTATTCAAAGAGCTAACAGAGTTTTTGGGAATACAGAACAAGCAATGCCATTACTAAAACAACTGGCTTATGAGCAAGCGAATCGTTGTTGCAGAGATATCATTAGACCATGGAAAAATGAAGATTTAAACACATTGATTTAATTATGTAGAGACATTAATGAACAAGAGCAAGTCATGGCAGCTGCAGTAAAACAGGCTTTAGTTGCCAGATACATTAATGAACAAGGGCAAATTGTGGCAGCTACAGTAAAACAGGCTTTAGATGCCAGACCAAGAACATGCTACCAATGTGAAGAAACAGGACATTTTAAAAGGAATTGGCCCATAGAAGGAGGGTTTAACAATATTAGTTATCAAAGGAGTAGAATACCAGGTATTTGGCCACAATGCCATAGAGGGAGACATTGGGCTAATGAGTGCTGTTCTCAAACCACCATAGAGGGTACTCAATTATCAAAAAATGAACAAGGACCAGGTGTTTATCCACGATATCATGGAGAAAGGCATTGGGCTCAATTGCCAAATAAATGGACAGGGGGTTTCAATGCTCCGGGGCCCCAAACCACAAATATACAGAGCACTGGAGGAACCCAGCAACCCCAACAGGGTAGTGCCCAGGACACATTGTCCATCAGATCCCTCATCAGACAAACCAGAGGGAGCACAGTGTTGGACATCTGTGCCTCTGCCAGATCAGTACTAACTCCAGAGATGGGAGTTCAAATCATTCCCACAGGGGTAAAAGGACCTCTTCCCAAAGGAACCATGGGCTTATTATTGGGATGCAGCTCTTCTACTCTAAAAGAACTTATGATAAGTCCTGGGGTGATTGATCCCGATTATGAAGGTGAAATAAAAATTATAGCCAGTTCTCCAAAGGACATATCAGTAATTTCACAAGGAGATAGAATAGCACAGTTACTAATAATACCCAGCCTATATGATAAATTTTCCAGTCGTACTGTAGAAAGATGTTCCAAGGGATTAGGCTCCACAGGTGTAGATTTGGCTATGCTTTCTTTAAATTTAGATTCTCGCCCCATGCTAAAACTAAATATTCAAGGGCATGAATTGAATGGGCTACTGGATACAGGTGCAGACATTAGCATCATCTCTCGTCAAGAATGGCAAAAACATTGGCCATTACAACAAGCCACTCAAACGCTTCGAGGCCTATAAGTGGCGACTAATCCCCATAGAAGTAAAATGGTATTAGATAGGAATGATCCTAAAGGATGTGAAGGAACTATACAGCCATATGAATTGGATCATCTTCCCATAAATTTATGGGGACGAGATGTCCTAGATCAATTAGGTTTGACATTAACAAATAACATCAACCAAAATGCAGCCACTATTATGACTAGACAAGGTTTTAGGAAAGAAAAAAGATTAGAAAAACAAGAATAAGTCATAGCAGCACCAATACAAATAGATCAAGGAACAGAGAGACATGGGTTGGATTTTCAGAAAGGGCCACTGAGACAATAAAAATTACCTGAAAATCAGAAAGACAGTATGGGTTCCTCAGTGGCCCCTGACTGAAGAAAAGATACAAGCAGTCCATGACCTGGTAAAACAACAATTAGCAGAAGGACATATACAACCGACTGTATATCCCCAAAATACTCCCATTTATGTCATCAAAAAGAAATCTGGTAAATGGAGACTATTGCAAGATTTTAGAGCCATTAATAATGAGATGGTTATTATGGGACCTGCTCAATCAGGGATTCCTCAATTGTCTGCTTTGCCAATAACCTGGTATGTTTTAGTTATAGATATTAAATATTGTTTTTTTTTTCAATTATAATTCATCCTAAGGATAGTCCAGGTTTTGCTTTTACTATCCCTGCACTGAATCATGAAGGTCCTGATCAGAGATATGAATGAAAAGTACTCCCTAAAGGGATGGCTAACAGCCCAACTATGTGTCATATTTATGTTAACAAAGTAATCCAGCCACTTAGAAATCAAAATTCTGAACACAAATATTTCACTATATGGATGATGTATTATTAGCACACAAAGCTAAAAACACATTGCTAGAAAGTTATGCCACACTTACAAACTTATTAAAAATTATAATGTAGAGATAGCAATAGATAAAGTACAATTAAATTTTCCAATTAATTATTTAGGAGTTCTGTTATCCTCAACCATGGTCAGTCCACCAAAAATTCAAATACGAGTAGATCAACTCAAATCACATAACGACTTTCGAAAGTTATTAGGAGACATTAATTGGATAAGGCCTTATCTAGGTATACCAACAGGAGAGTTGGGACCTTTATTTGATATCCTAAAAGGTCTATCAGATAAAAATTCACCCTGCATGTTAACACCTGAAGCAAGAAAGGCAATAAAAATCAATGAAACATATATGGAAAATATGCATTTGGATAGAATTGATATAAGTTTGCCTTTATTATTTATTGTACTACCAACAAAAAATATTCCTACAGGAGTATTTTGCAAGAAGGTCCATTATTATGGATACATTTATCTTATTCTCCTTACACTATTCTTACTAGGTATCCTGAGGCTTTAGGATAATTAATACTCAAAGGAATTAAAGCAGCAAAGGGAGTGTTTGGAATTTCTTCCAATAAAATTTTTACTCCATATACTCTGAATCAAATTGATGAGTTAGCTAATGAGTTAAATACTTGGGCAATAATCATGGTCCAATCTAATGTTTCATTTGATAACCACTTACCATCTAACCCTTTATTTTCTTTTTGGTCATCGCATCCTGTAATTTTTCCAAAATTGAGAAGAAAAACACTTATCATGAATGCTTCAAATATATTCACTGATGTATCAAATAATGGTACAGCAGCAATAGTTATACCTGATAAAACTTATAAATTTTTAGTACCCAAACAATCAGCTCAAAAGGTAGAGCTTAATGCAGTATTACAAGCTTTTGAGATATTTAAATATTCTGTATTTAATTTATTTTCCGATAGTCAGTATATAGTTAATGCTATAGTATCCCTTAAAGTTGCTGGTAAGATTTCTCCTTTCTCTACTGTTTTCTCTTTAATTTCCAATATAAAAAGTTTAATCTGGGACAGAAAAGATCTATTCTTTATAAGACATATCAGGGCACATCCAAAAAGAAGATGATTTGACTCAAGGCCTTATCAGCTGATATCCAAAATTCCAGTTTGACTATCCTTACATCTGAGATAGAACCAGGATGCTTTTTTCATTATCTATTTTATTATTGCCCTTTCCCACATTCTATTTTGTTTTTTGAGCTCATACAGACCTAGTTTAATGTTTTGCTGATCAGTTCTATTTTTTGACAAAAGAGTTTTTGAACATTGCAATGGAGATTTCACGTGTAAAAAGTTATAAGGCCTTTACTATTAGGTTATGTGTTGTATGTATTATATTATGTGTGCACACTTGTGTTTTGTGTTATATGTTTGAATGTTCGTATGTCCATATATGATATATGATGAGCGCTCATAAAAAAAATGGATCCAAATATTTTTTTATTCACATTATTTAAATGGTTTAATTTAAATTGGGTAAAGAGCTGTTGAGGTTTGTTTTAAAATTTGAAAAAAAGAAGGTTAACAGATCTGTTTCCTTTCTTTCACCTTTCCTTTTCATTATATTTAATAATTATCTTCAAGACAATGTAAATAGTTAAGAAAATTGTTTTCTTTCAGTGCCTTCTGGAATGTTACATAATTTTTCTTTAGCCATTATTGCCAGAATTCCTATCTTCATCCCAGTGCTGGTGAAATCAAAGATAAAACCAATCTACAGCTTCTGCAATAGCCATCACTGAAATGCTTGCAGAACTTGCCTAGACACATTGAGAACTCTTCTGTATGCATTGTAAACTACCTGTTTGTGCAGCGACTTGTGGTAGTGTTCGGGTATATTTGCTGATGATGTCATCGGTGGTACAATTTTTCCAAAAGGAGCTGTCAATTGGCTTGGTGTATCTTCCTCTCTTCTGTGTGTCATTATCGTCCAGCTAATGTTTGGGGGCCATTAGAGGTGAGGCAAAGAACCTCACCACCCCCCGGTGGTACAAAGACCTCTCCACAGGTGTTGCTGTAAACTGGACCGGTAGTCAGTGATGGGTAAGATCCAATTGCAATGGTACCAACTTAACGGGTAAGGACCATATGTACTATTGGACAACCTAAGGCAGGCACTGTCCCTAAGCCACATGTGTGTTGTTTAAACAGAGAGGGGGAGATGTTGAGAGCCACATCCGAAGGGGCCCCAGCAAAATTCCAGAAGCCAGCAAACTTCCAGCTGCTGGCTGATGATTGGCTCACAGCAACATCTAGCTGATTGGCTCCTCTGCGGTGATGCTCATTGGGCTGTTTCCCTGCCCTTTCAGACCACGGAGTTGCTCATTAGGGGACTTATTTGGCTTTGCCCACATGACCTAGCCAATCAGCCTCAAGAGCAGGAGGATTGTGGGAGGTGGAGAGAGGCTTGTGTGGGAGGAAGAGGCTTTTGGGAAGCCAGTGGTGGCAGTTGGGGCTCTGAGGGTTTTTCCTGAGAGGCTGTTTTGTTTGGCGTGTGTGGTTTTAAAAATAAAGTTAGTTTCTTTTGACAAGTGGCTCCTGATTGTGCCCAGCAAGACTGCGGCATTATCCTAATATTTCTACAGTAACTGCCCCAGTTTAACAGCAATGCAAGTAGACTCTTATGGGACATGATTTGTATTTTGATGTTCATTTTTATTCAACACTGGTACATTACTATTTCTTCAGTTTATGCACATCAGAGGGTATATATTTCTTGCACAAGTTGGCAAATTTATAGGCATTTGTTTCACTTTCAATCACTTCCTGCTTCAGAACACATGCATTACTCCAGGTTTCTTAACTGGTCTATTCGTGAGACTTCTTTCCAAACATATTATTTCCGATTTTCTTTATAATTGTTTAAGCAAAACTCACACACACTTCATGATAAACCATAACTATCATTTCACAATTAGATGTATAACTGTTTGGAATGAATGATTGTATATCAATATAAGATTTCTTATATATTTTCTGATATCAATTCAATCCATGATTTAAAGTGGAACCAGTTATATTATTTATTCACAGTATGGTCTATTCATGCATTATCTATATTCATAGACACAGGGTACACCTCTTTGTACCCCCAATACTAATTTATACGTTTTCAAAATATTGCTCCCAGTATTAGAGGAAGAAATACTCATGTCACCTAATCTAAATATGCATGTTATCACAGTAATATTCTAGACGCAAAATGCAAAATTCACACGTGTGATTGTACCAAAGCCTAAATGGACACTGAACATGGATTACTAAAAACATCCATGTCCATCTTGCATAACGCTCTCAAATGTCAATCCTATCGGTGACTACATATTTGTTTCTTCCTAATATATTCAACCTCAAAACTGTTGAAAATGTCTAATACTATCACTCACCCTGTACTTTGCCTGTTTTCCTAATGTCTCTATTGATATCGGCTTTCCTACATATTTTCCCCAGTTCATCATTGTGACTGACCCTTCACATGTGCTGACATTGATATTCACTCTCTAACCAAAACCCAATTGCTAAAGAACTTTTGGTACAAATACTAAATTCACCCTTGTTCCAAAATCTACTGACTATCTTCCTGATCCTATTGATTATCCCTGTTTGAGTGGATGTTCTCCTCTACATTCAATCATCCAAGGTACAAGTCCTATGGCATTGTATATCGACTTATCTGAGACATGTGTGCAGAACGTAATTTAAAGCTATGTATCGCAATCAATTGCCCAATGCACTTCTGAGCTTCAAATCTCACCTAGATTTCTGTTTACATACTTATATTTCACCTCTGTATTCCTATAAATATTGCAGGTTCCCAATACCATTATTCATCCCACAGAATGATTCCTAAACCAAATCGATCCTGTTATTATCCCTAACCATACACTCTTGCCTCAATCTAACATTACAAAAGAGCAGGGACAGAGTTCATCTTACAATACAGGAATGTAGGGGATCTTACACCTGCTGAGAACCTCAAATTTCTATGCAGAAATGATCCCTGGAGAAGATGTAGGCAGCTATGAAGGACCTGAGAGAGCAAAAGCCATCTTCCATGGCAAACACCCTGTGATAACGAAGGGATGTGTATGAATCAGCCTCTCTTTTCTTAATGTAGAGAAGATGGACCAAACCAGACCTGCGTGGAGAGGTGTTCCCGGGTGGCCATTGTTGATATACCATTCAAACTTGTCAAAGTGTCACAGGAAGTAGGGGCAGCCTCCATCTCATGAGACCCATGAAAGCAACTGTTAGGACAAAGTGGTTGCCAAGGCAGTGATCTCATTCAGTTCCTGAAGGAGGTGACCTACCTAACTTCGTTGGTGATGTAACTCTCTGAAATTGGGATCCAAGAAGCCAGGCACCCAGAGCCAGTCCCAGTCCCAGTCCCAGTGGTCGAACTTGTTTGGATTTACCAAGGACAGAGTCAGTCTTTCTTGGTACCTAATGATATGAGGATGGCCAAATGCCAGTAGAGCTCAGAAAAGGGGCCTTTCCCTAGATAGCAGGTATTGGCTCAATGCTGCCTGCTGACAACTTCGTAGAATGGGCCAAGAAGAACAGATCTGAGACAGGCCAGGCCATTTTGGGGCAACATAGTATGGCCCACCAGTCAGAGGACACTCCAGATAGTCACAGACCTACTTGGGGGAAGGAGGTGCTTTTGTGGATGTGGATGTGAGTTTGTGGTTTTGTCTCATGTTCTGAAAATAGGTAGGAATGGTGGTTTGTATGGTTTGGAGTTGACTGTTTCTAGGAAGTCGTTTGGCAAGGCGAGTGTTTCTATGTCTGTGTATCCACTGTGTTCGTGGTTGTAGTCTTTAGAAAAGAGAATGCATCAATGGAGGTTTCCTGTCTAGTTGGAAGCTTCCCAGCATTCCTCCTGCCCACTTTATAAATGGACTGTGGCTTGCCTTATGGATGGGCAACACCTACTATCTTCCTAAGGTCCTCTACACATCTTGATTTCTGGCCTCTCTCCAGAATAGGCTCATGGTTTTGTGGCCAAGATATGTACCACCTCCAAAATCTGTTACATGGCCATGTAATGGATAGCTGAAGGGAATGGGAACATCTCAGAAAACTCAGATATCAGTGTAACCAGTAAAGTCTCAGTTTAAAAACCTTGCTTTGGCCCATTTGCTTACCTATGGTTATGTTGCCCTGAATGTCAGGAAGGTATTTGCCTCAGGCCACCCCTTTCTGAAGCCTGAAGAAAACATTTTTCAAATGGAAATGAATGGGCATCACCTGTGGATCTTTGCTTAACTGCTTTGGAAAGAGATGTGTCTGAATCAGCCTCTTGGCCCTGTGTGAGGTTGGGGCTTTGATTCTCAGAAGGTGATAGATCTTAAGAAAGATCCCATGTGTGCTTGGGTGTTCTATTGCCTCCAACTCACATAAAGGATTTATACCCGACAATCAGTAGGATTAAATTGGAGAATCAGAACAGTATTAACGGCAGGCCTATTTGATCACTCCTGGTTCACAGGAAGGGTGTCTAGGTCACCCTGACTTTAGGCAAATGAGGGGCAAGGGAGTTTATTTTGGAAACTGTCTTGGGCTTCGCCCCTCATGGAAAATTCCATTCAGAGGTTACGATGAGTGTCTATATGGAAGATGATGAGGGCCATGTGGCAGTGTTTTGGTTTTAATTGTGGTCATTTGTGTGCTGGTTGGAAGAGATGACTGGGTACACCTGGACCTGAACTCTGGTGTGATTCCCCTTAGAGACTGAGTTCTGGAACTGACTTCAGGGAAGTATTGCCATTAATTTTGGTGGGATTTTAGGAGGCCACACATGAGAGTCGCCTTGGAAACTGAGATCTAGTCTCAGGGTGTCTTTCCACAGTGCACTGGGAATCTCCACCAGGATATAAGACGATTTTATTCTGAAAGACTTGGCAACCATAGTAAAGAGTCAAAACACATATTGAACTCACATTGAGTAGACATCAATGGGTCAGGCTTCATGTGACATTTTGGCCACTCGTTGGGAAGCGTTGCCTTTTAGAGTTCTCCAGAGCTTTCATCCTCACCATTTAATGGTTCCTGAATGAATTGAAAAACCAGTGCATCCAACTTGATACTTGAAAAATGGCTAGATAAATACCATGAAATTTTTGAAATTCCCATGACCAGGTGGCACTGGAGAACCTTTGGATGTCCTGTTGCTGATCATGAGTGTACCAGACAGTGCCTTGAATCACTGGGTTTCATGAAAATGGTGTAGAACAGAGATGCCAGTAAGTTGGAATTTGCTGAGTAGTGGGCCTAGAACAGTGGTGGGCAGGTGTGTGATTAAACATCTGTGTTGGTGTCATGTGGATTGGCCATTGGCTTCCAAATGGCTTTTGACTGACATGGTGCAGCCAGCAGACCCTTGCATGTAAAGGCATCTTGTTATATGGAGAGGTTTCAGGGCAATGTTCAGAATCAAGTTGCTAGGGACAAGGGGGAAGTCTATGTTGGATATAAGACTGGTTGGTGCATTCTCCTGGCAGACCCTGACCCACCACACATGACAGAACTCCCTCCAGCACTGTGTCCCAGTTGAACTACTTGTATTTCGTGAAGCAAACACCAAACTCCCATTGCAGCAGCTAGAAAGACCATTAAAAATGGAGGATGACCACATGGCTTCAGAGTCCACACAGGAAGACACTTAGCCCCCATTGGCCACAGTTTACATACAAAGAGAGAATTCTGCACTACTGCCTCATGTTCATTAAAGAATAAGAAAACATGTGCTCCAGGTTACATAGATGCAGACCCAGCTTTGATGGTCTCACTGCAAAGGAAGCTAAAGCTCCTGACTACAACATATATATCCAGTGCCCAAACTCAGAGGCAGTTTCTCATAAGTCTTCCGGTCAGCAGAGCACCATGTTTGTGAAGTGTTTACCCTGTCCCTTACTTTTGGAAACTCTTCTACCACCCCCAAAGTTGTGAACTCCTGAGCATATTCCATTCCAGATAAGTATTTATAGATTTTCTAACTCTTCTCCTCTAATTGTGTCCAACTTGGGGCGAAGGTAATGTCAAGGCATTGTTCTTGATGAGAGTGGGATGATTATTTTAGCACATATTTGCATAAACATTGGATTGATTTTCCTAATTTTCATTCGAAATACTGAATCACTCCCACTAACCCATACCCTACTAGACTCTATATTCTGACTCCTAATCCTAATATAATGGAGAAAAATAACCCAAAATGAATAGACATACAAGCATTTCAGAGGAGGCATGGTGTATAATTGGACTTGCCTTTTGCATTATGTAGAATTGGAGTTATAAATCTAGTCAATTTTTTGTTGAAATAGTTCTCCATGTGTTTTTTTAACTTTTGTTGTTTGTTGTTCAAAACATTATATAGTTCTTGATATATCATATTTCACACTTTGATTCAAGTGAGTTATGAACTCCCATTTTTATCCAGTATATAGTTTGCAAAATCATATCAGTTACGCATCCATTGATTTACATATTGCCATACTAGTGTCTGTTGTATTTTGCTGCCTTTCCTATCCTCTGCTATCCCCCCTCCCCTCCCCTCCCCTCCCATCTTCTCTCTCTACCCCCTATACTGTAATTTATTTTTCCCCCTTGTATTTTTCCCTTTCCCCTCACTTCCTCTTGTCCGTAATTTTGTATAACCCTGAGGGTTTTCTTCCATTTCCATGTAATTTCCCTTCTCTCTCCCTTTCCCTCCTACCTCTCATCCCAGTTTAATGTTAATCTTCTTCTCATGCTCTTTATCCCTACTCTGTTCTTAGTTACTCTCCTTATATCAAAGAAGACATTTGGCATTTGATTTTTAGGGATTGGCTTCCTTCACTTAGCATAATCTGCTCTAATGCCATTCATTTCCCTGCAAATTCTATGATTTTGCCATTTTTTAATGCTGAGTTAAACTCCATTGTGGCCTCTGGCGTGCGCCCAGGTTTCCGTTCCTGTCTTCCTGTTTGTTAATTTCTGGCCTATTTATTGTTGTGACCAGGACCTTAGTCAATGCCTTAGTCTGTCTTTTGCATCTCTCATCTTCCCTTTGCTCCCTTTCTTTCTCTTTGTTTCTCTCATATAGTATACTTTCTCGGCTTCTCTGACTAAATCTCCCAAAGTCATATCTTGTGATCCCTCTAAGAGTTGTAACTTTCTTTTAATATCCAGGGCAGCTTGCCCAATGAAGGCCATCATGACAGATGCCTTTTGATCCTCTGCCTGAGGATCAATAGGGGCTCGAGCCTTTGACTGAGGGGGAAACCTGTCCTCAGGGAAGACTTAAAAAAGCGGAGCTTGCGATTGCCTCAGCAGACACCACCGAAAGACAGATCCAGGAGGAAAGTGGGGATGACACATGGTGAGTGACCCACCATGGGACAAGCAGTTTCGTCACATGATTTGTTTTTGTCAGGCCTCAAGGAGGCCCTCAAGACATAGGGGGCACATGTTAAGAAAAAGGACTTAAAATTATTCTTTTCATACATAGGAGAATTGTGTCCATGGTTTCCCCCTGAAGGGTCCATTGATGGTAGAAAATGGCTTAGAGTAGGAGACTGTTTAAACCATTTTTTTTGTTGTTGTTGAAGAAAAAGTCCTAGAACAAAGGTATATTAGACCTTTTGTAGACATTAATATTTTATTAGATTTTTAAACACCTAGAAAAATTTGTAAGTTTAAATTTAAAGACATTTATATTTATCTGTTTATCCAATTTAAATCGAACCATTTAAATCACGTGAATTAAAGATCTTTGGATCCACTTTGAAATAGTAAGCTTGCCTTAATTTGATTTTAATTGGAGTCAGTGGTCTTTTCTTGCATCCTGGTGTAATATTTTGTAGTTTCCCATCGAGATGACCCTGCCCCAATAGATCACAAGACCAGACTACTGGAAATTCTGAAGCTGGCCTTCCCTCCAGGGCTCCGGCATGAAGAGGCAATTTCCAAGGCCTTGGTGTGAGATTTTGGTCCAGGGAGCACTGCAGTGAACCACCGCCCTAAAACTATTAGCAAGCACATGGTGGAGGAGGCCTCCATAGGTAACTGGCGCCTATATAACATCTGATATCCGGTTAAGGGAGATCTCTTCTGATGACAGAGTGGTGTCCTGGGGAGACACACATATACTCCTGTCTGGTACAGTAACGAGAATCATTCTGTCCTCTGTTATGTTCTGTAGGGAATTCCTCTGAAAGCATAGAGAGGTGCCAATGGGCACGCAGGAGCTCCTATCCCAGAGCTTTAGCAAGACGTTGCATAGTTCCTCTGTTTTTCTGTTTCTGCGCTGGTTTTCTGTTTTTTTGTGTGTTTTGTTCTGTGTTTCATATGTTTTTTTTTTTTTTTTTTTGGTTTGTTTTAGTGTGTTTTGTTGTGTGATTTCTGTGGTAAAACTTAACTGAAAATGGGTAATAAAGCAAGTAAACTGACACCCATTTGGACTGTGTTTTAAAGAACTGTGATGAACTTTAATACCCTTTGTTAAGCAGGATGAGAGAAACCCCTAGCTGGCTGCCTGGAGCACACCCACTGCAGAGGGCAATGCCTGCTGGGGACCTAAGAACTGAGTATCTCCCAGGTTAACACGTGAAACTCCTTAAAACCCCTTGTCCCTTCAGATCGATAGAATCACAACCATTGGGCAGAGACCCCTGTTTTTCTCCTTTGTTAGCAAAGCAGTAAATCTCCCTTTTTCTTTTTCTCAAACCCTGTCCTCATTATTAAATTGGTATTAATTGGCTTCAAAATCAGGAACCAAACTTTAAGTTACAATTTTTGGTACCCCCCACACCCCGGAACTCTTTGAGAGCTGACTACTGAAATGTTAGGAGACGGAGCGTGCTTGGGGTGGAACCGAACAAGAGGAGCTAATCCTGTAAGTGAAAGGAGGGACTGAGGGACTTCCAGCAGCTGCCCAAGCCCTGTTGCTTCAGAGAATTACCTACTTCCTTCCCTGCACTGTAAGGATTTTGCCATCTCTGTTTTCTTAAAAAAGAGAAAAAGAAAAAGGGGACACTAAATACAGTAAAGTCACCATGGAGACCCTTGATTTTACATTTCAGGTTGTCCCTCTGTGAAAACATCTGGTTCCCTTGTGGGAAAATCTATGGTGCCACTGGTGTAGGAGATTTTTCTCTTATCTGCTCTGGTTTAAAGGCTTCTGTCTGTAAGCCATAGTCTGGAGCTCCTTTCAGTCTGTCTTGTGTCTTTGTTTCTGGCCCTTTAAGACATGTGCAATAATGTGTTGATATTATAAATCATTTCTTGGGAATGATCTTAGCTGAATGTGTATCTAAATGATGATGTTTTATTGTAACAATCTGGCATCTGAATGGGTTTTTGAAGCATTGCACAATCTTGCAGTTAAAAGTCGGGTTTAGGAAATTGTTTAGTTTATGATTTCAGATAATTCATGCCAGAGAACTTAAATACTTAGGATGGAAAACTAGAGAACTCTACTTCCAAGTTGGCAAGTAACTTCCCAATCATTCAGGCTTTTTTTTCACCAATTTTTAATTGGGTAGCCTGGGAAAATGTCACTGTGTCTACCAGTGCATTAATTTGGACAAGGATAGTAAATCATAGTATGGTATCTGTTGACAAAACAAGATATAAAGATGTAAAATTTTGTAAACTGTGTCTTAAACTTGTATCATAAAATTTTGTGAATTTTGTCTTAAAATTGTATTATAATTTTCAACATCTGAACCTGAAAATTATGGTTGAAATGCCTTAGGCCTGAGGTGTCTGCTCAGAATAGCAGCTTTTTCCTGCTCCTTCCAGACCTCAGCCAGGACTTATGTTGAATGGCAAATGAAAGAGGCCTGCAAGCTCAGTAGGAGAGTGATCTGAGGCCTAAAAAAAATTAAATTGTTTGGTATTTACTAATTAATGGCCAGTCAATTTTTCTAGGACTCTTATTTTTTCCTTAGATTCTTTATTTTTTTTTGAGCTCATGATTTTGATCCTAAAAACCTAGGATGATGTTTTTCTGACCAGTTCTATCTTTGACTAACTGTGTAGTTTTTGAAACATTGCAATGGATATTTCACCTGGAAAAGCTACAAGGCCTTTACTATTATTATGTGTGCACAATTTTGGTATGTGTTGTATGTCTATATATTCATTTGTCCGTATATCATATATATGATACACAAATTAACATTTATAAAGAGCACTCATTAAAACAAAAACGCTCATAAAAACAAATTTTAAAAAGTGGATCCAAAGATCTTTAATTCAAGTGATTTAAATAGTTGAATTTAAATTGGATAAAGAGATAAAAATAAATGTCTTTAAATTTAAGCTTACAAGTTTTTCTAGGTGTTCAAAAATCTAATAAAATATTAATGTCTACAAATGTTCTAATATGCCTTGGTTCTAAGACTTTTCCTTCAACAAAAAAATGGTTTACACTGTTCAATATATTTGTCTAATATATTGATAAATAAGTAAAGTAAATTTGATATGGGATTACTCATTCATGAGTACTTTTGTTAGATATCTGATTGATTTACTAAGGTCTGTATAAGTTTGTACTAATGTCTGTATAAGATTGTAATAATCAGTCATGTGTTAAAGAGACAAAAATTTCTTAAAACATAAGTTTACCCATAACATTGTGTTTATTAAGTTTTATTTTTTCTAGAGCAAGCAACCATAAAAATTAAACAACTGATTAAATAAGAACTGTTATTTTAGAGCACTGTACTGCCATTTATTTAAAAGCTAAACTTGGTTAATGTAGAAACTTCAATGTAATTGTGATGCTATTAATGTGCTCATATCTTTCAGGTATACGAATCTGTAAGGTAGAAACTTTAAAAGAGCATTATTTCAAGCTGGTGTTCTGAAGTTGTATGGTAAAAAAATATATTGGGCATTCATTTACTTCTTGTCAATAAGATATGTAAAGTTGTATGTTACTTTTTACATTGGGGAACAATTTAAATGTATTTTTATGTTAATGAGAGTCTAATCTATATAAAGGTTAAAAACTTTCAGCCTTTCTTAAATTCATGTTTTAAATGTGATATCATATGGTGTTAACTAATGTTCATGTGACCTCAAATAATATATGTAATCTTTGTAAAATGATATTTAAAAAAACAAAGATCATCTTTAGAAGTAAAACACTTAAGTTTTATAAAGAGCCCTGCCTTACCTGAGATAAGGCTCTGTGTCCCATCTTACTATATGTGAGAATGACTACGAAAGCAGTAGGTCAGATATTATTTCATTTAAAGTTATGTTCAAAAGTTGTTTTTTTTTCTGTCAAGATTTCTAGGATCTCAAACAGGGGATATAATGTATAACTCAGCTTAAAACTTCAGGGTAGCTATTACACGAACTAAGTATTTTTACTCTTGTTAAAAAATTTTATTTTGTAATTTCCTTATAAGTGATCTAAAGATTCCTTGTTAGTGTTTTACAGAAGTGTTGCTTTAAGAACACAACATGGGTTAATTTAAGATAATAAGTCATCACCTACAAGACAGACAGAATAATACAGATCCCAGTTAATAAAAAAGATAAATAATTATAAAGTTATAGACATTAAAGCCCAGTACTCTTAATATAAGGCTGTTAAAATTTATTTGATGGATGATTAAGATTAGGATTTATATTAAAGTTACATGAAAAGGGACAAGAAAACCAATATTTGGCTCTTGCCCTCTGAGTCAGTCTGAATCCAGGGAACAAGGGACTTCTCAAAGACCTTTGCAACTCTGGGCCTCATATCTTCCCAATTAGGGAGATTAATGAGACCCCTGGAGAACAGAAAGCCAATCAGTGCATTTGCTAAGAAGAGGAGAGTCATCAGAGAAGGGAGACATCCCTGATGCTTCCAAGGGTAGCCACATGGTCAAGCAAGACCTGGACCCACCTAGCGCAAATGGCACTAGCAGAACTGAGAAGCTGCTCTCAAGTTTCCCCAGGAATGACTCCCATAAAAGCTCAGCTGACTGTTAACAATAGATAGAAACAAAAGTCAGTTTGACTGTTTCATGATAAACACTTAGGAAAGACAGTTAAAACCAAAATACAGCCATTCCTGGGCATTTTAAATAATAATATTAATAATAATAATAATAATTTTTTATACACATTATGTTAGCCTCCCAAAATAAGTAAGACTGGAGGCTACAAAGAAGGATTCCCAGAAAGGAATGCCTGATAACTATAAAAAGAGACTATCAAGAGGAGCTGCCAGAGGGAGAAATTTTTAGTTTAAGGCCTACAGATATTCCTAACCTACAGGTAGGGTTGGTGTTTGCTAGTACGATTATCCAGCCCTGAGTAACAGAATTAAAGGTTTCTCTATTACACACAGAGGTCATACTAGTAAAATGATTTTGCAAGATCAGATGATATTAAATCATTAAACTGTATCTTATGGAGAGGGATAACTGTAACACTAAATGTTAAATATTAAGTTGACAGTCCTGATAACTGGGAATATTAAAGCCTGCTGAGGGAACTTCTATACAGTGACATGTTCCAGCTGCTGCAACATTTTTTCAGTACTCATGGTTCTTGTTTCTCACACAGAAGAACCCATCCCCAGATGAATTTACAACCTGTTCTTCCCCAACCAGACTTCAAAACGAACTGATTTCTAAAAGGCAACTCATGTTCCTCAACTGACTTCTAAAAATCAACTCATGTCCCTTATACTGTGCCCACTCACGTCACTCTCTCTCAGCTCAGAAGAAGCCAAAATGAGTGACGCCTCTCGTCTTACAACTATGGAGCCAAAAATAAATAGAATATCAATATAAGTAATTAATTAAGTCAGGTAAAACCAGGAATCCAATTTTGGGTGAGTTCTAAAAATTTGGAGACTGTTACCTGAGGGATTAAAATTCCCTCATTGCTCTTTCCCTACCCTATCAAAAATTTGGAAGGGACACATTAAAAAAGGGGGAATGATTTGCATTTCTCTGACTGCTAGAGATGGTGAGCATTTGTTCATATACTTGTTGATTGATTGTATGTCCTTCTCTGAGAAATTTCTGTTCAGGTCCTTGGCCCATTTGTTGATTGGGTTATTCGTTATCTCATTGTCTAATTTTTTTAGTTCTTTGTATATTCTGAATATTAGCGCTCTGTCTGAAGTGTGAGGAGTAAAGATTTGTTCCCAGGACGTAGGCTCCCTATTTACCTCTCTTATTGTTTCTTTTGCTGAGAAAAAACTTTTTAGTTTGAGTAAGTCCCTTTTGTTGATTCTAGTTATTAACTGTTGTGCTATGGGTGTCCTATTGAGGAATTTGGAGCCCGACCCCACAGTATGTAGATCATAGCCAACTTTTTCTTCTATCAAATGCCATGTCTCTGATTTGATATCAAGTTCCTTGATCCACTTTGAGTTAACTTTTGTGCATGGCGAGAGTAAGGGATTCAGTTTCATTTTGTTGCAAATCTCACTCCAGTAAGATTGGCAGCCATTAGGAAGTCAAACAGCAACAAGTGCTGGGGAGGATGTGGGGAAAAGGGTACTCTTGTACATTGCTGGTGGGACTGAAAATTGGTGCGGCCAATTTGGAAAGCAGTATGGAGATTTCTTGGAAAGCTCGGAATGGAACCACCATTTGATCCAGCTATTCCCCTACTCGGTCTATTCCCTAAAGACCTAAAAAGAGCACACAATAGGGACACTGCTACATCCATGTTCATAGCAGCACAATTCACAATAGCAAGACTGTGGAACCAACCTAGATGCCCTTCAATAGACGAATGGATAAAAAAAATGTGGCATTTATACACAATGGAGTATTGCTCTGCATTAAGAAATGACAAAATCATAGAATTTGGAGGGAAATGGATGGCATTAGAGCAGATTATGCTAAGTGAAGCTAGCCAATCCCTTAAAAACAAATGCCAAATGTCTTCTTTGATATAAGGAGAGTAACTAAGAACAGAGTAGGGACGAAGAGCATGAGAAGTAGATTAACATTAAACAGGGATGAGAGGTGAAAGGGAAAGGGAGAGAGAAGGGAAATTGCATGTAAATGGAAGGAGACCCTCAGGGGTATACAAAATTACATAAAAGAGGAAGTGAGGGGAAAGGAGAAAAATTTAAGGGGGAGAAATGAACTACAGTAGAGGGGGTAGAGAGAGAAGAGGGGAGGGGAGGGGGGAGGGGGGATAGTAGAGGATAGGAAAGGCAGCAGAATACAACAGACACCATAATGGCAATATGTAAATCAATGGTTCTGCAACTGATGTGATTTTGCAATCTGTATATGTGGTAAAAATGGGAGCTCATATCCCACTTGAATCAAAGTGTGAAATATGATATATCAAGAACTATGTAATGTTTTGAACAACCTACAATAAAAATTAATTTAAAAAATATTAAAAAGCAAAAAAAATGGGGGGGGAATGATAAACCCAACCTGATCATTTATTAAAATTGGGAGCCATCTTGCCACAAAGTCATGAAAAGATAATTTTGCTTTCCTATAAATTACTGCAAATTCTGAATCTGCTTGGAATGCCTGTCCGTGCCTTGAACTCACCCATGCCTGGCTCTCTGACCAGATAGCAGCCCTCTCTGAAAATTTAGTGACACCTCATAAATATTGGCCTTCTCTGGCCAGACAACGACTCTCGTGAGTCTCTAATGGTCCTCATAAATTCTGATGATGGGGCCAGCAAAAAAAAAAATTGTAAACTAGCAATAGCGTGATGCTTCTCCGAGTTCTGTTATCTGTAACCCCCCTTTTGTGTAACTTACTGGACTATAAAGCTGGGCTGTAGGAAAGGTGGGGTTGCTGTCTTGTTTCTGCCATTTTGAGAGGGATAGGCAGCTCAGCCAGTGGAAAAATAATAAGCTTGCTTTAATTTGATTTTAATTGGAGTCAGTGGTCTTTTCTCCTGTCCTGGTCAAACAGGTAAACACTCCACAAACATGGAGCTCTGCCGGCCTAAAACTTATTGAGAAACTCTCCCTGACCTTGGGCACTTGAAATATATGTTGTTGTCAGGAGCTTTAGCTTCTTTGTAGTGAGACCATCAGAGCTGGGTCTGCATCTATGTGACCTGGAGGACATGGTTTCTTATTTTCCAATGAACATGAGGCAGGAGTGCAGAATTCTCTCTTTGTAGGGAAACTGTTGTCACTGAAGGCTAAGTGTCTCCCCATGTGGTATGTGAAGCCATTTGCGCATCTTCCACATTTCATGGTGTTTCTTGCTGCTGCACTGGGGGTTTAGTATTTGCTTCATGAAATACAAGGAGATCAACAGGGACTCAGTGCTGGAGGGATTTCTCACACGTGTGGTGGGTCAGGGTCTCCAGGAGAATCCACCAATGAGGCTTATATCCCACATAGCTTGCCCCCTCAACCATTGCAACCTGATTCTGAACACGGCCCTGAAACCTCTAAATATAACAAGATGCCTTTATATGAAGAGATCAGACATATAGGGATTACTGGCTGCACCATGTCTGCCACAAGACATTTGGAAGTCAATGGCAGATCCAAATGGCCCCACCAGAGATATTTTATGACACAACTGCACACCACAGCTCTGGGTCACTACTCAGCAGGCGTCAACATACAGGATTCTTTCTTCTACACCATTTTCATGAAACCCAGTCAATCAAGGCACTCTCTGGTACACTCATGATCAGCAACTGGACATCCAAATGTTCTTCAGTGCCACTTGGTCATAAGAATTTCAAAAATTTCATGGTATTTATCTAGCCATTTTTCAAGGATGAAGTTGGATGCACTGTGAGTTTCAATTCTTTCAGGAACCATTAAATGGTGAGGAATTTCATTTCAATGAAAGCTCTGGAGGACTCTCACAGGCAAGGCTTCCCATGGAGTGGCCAAAAGGTCACATGAAGCCAGGCCCATTGAGGTCTACAATGCTAGGTCCATGTGTGTTTTGAATCTCAACTATGGTTGCCAAGTCTTTCAGAATAAAATCATGTGATATCGTAGCTGAGATTCCCAGTGTTCTGTGGAGAGCCACCTGGGCCTATATCTCAGTTTCCAATGGGGACTCTCATGCGTGACCTCCTGAAATCCCAACACAATTCATGGCAATTCTTCTCTGAGGTCAGGTCCAGAACGCAGTCTCTAAGGGGAATCACACCAAAGTTCAAGCCATGGTGGACACAGTTATGTCTTCCAACTGCCACACAAATGACCACAATTAAAACCAAAACACTTTCACATAGCCCTCGTCTTCTTCCATGTAGACACTCATCAAATCCTCTGGCTGGACGTTTCCAAAAGGGGTGAAGTCCAAGACCCTGTCCAAAATATGCTCCCTCGCCCCTATGTTGCCTAAGGTCAGTGTGGCCTAAACACCTTTCCTGTGAACCAGGAGTGATCAAATAGGCCTGACCTTATTACTGCTCCACTTCTCCAATTTGAGGCCTACTGACTGCCAGGTATAAATTCTTTATATGAATGGGAGTCATGAAAAAACCCAAGCATCTATGGTCTAGCCTTTGCAGGCCAGGATGGAGGTCAGGAACCTTACAGAAGATGGCGAGAGACTTCATACACAATGACTGCTATTTTGACCATTTTGTATTTGTAGCACACATGGAATCTTACCTTAGATCCATCAGGTGTTAAGAATCTAAGCAGCAGCCTCACACAGGTTCACGAGGCTGATTCAGACACATCCCTTTTGGAAGCAATTAAGCAAAGAGCCACAGGTGATGCCCACTCATTTCCATTTGAAAACTGTTTTCTTAAGGCTTCACAAAGGGGTGGCCTTAGGCAAAGACCTTCCTGACATTCAGGGCAATGAAGCAATAGGTAAGCAAATGGCCCAAAGCAAGGATTCTCCACTGAGACTTTACTGGTCACATTGATATCTGAGTTTTCTGAGATCCTCCCATTCCCTTCAGTTATCATGTACATGGCCATGTCACAGTGCTTGGAGGTGGTACATATCTTGGACACAAAACCATGAGCCAATTCTTGAGAGTGGCCAGAATTCAGGAAGAAAACAGAAACGTAGTAAGATAGTAGGTGTTGCCCATCCATAAGGCAAGTCACAGTCCATGCGTTAATTGGGCAGGATGAATGCTGGGAAGCTTTCTACAAGACAGGAAACATCCATTGATGCATTTTCTTTTCTAATGTCTACAACCACGGACACAGTGGGAGAAACAGACATAGAAACACTCGCCTTGTCAAACAATTTACTAGAAAAAGTCCATTCCAATCCAAACAAACCACCTTTCCTACCTATTCTCAGAACATGAGACAAAACCACACACTCACACCCACACCCACAAAGGCACCTCTTTCCCCCAAGTAGGTTTGTAACTATCCAGAGTGTCCTTTGACTGGTGGGTCATACTATGTTCCCCTGATATGGCCTATCCATTCTCAGATCTGGTCTCCTTGGCCAACTCTGTGACGTTGTCAGGAGCATGTGGAGAGCCACTACCTACTTTCTCAGGAAAGGTCCCTGGCATGTGGCCATCCTCACATCAGTAGGTACCAAGAAAGACTGATTCTGTCCTTAGTAACACCAAACAAGTGAGCCCACTGGGACTGGGACTTGGATTGGCTCTCAGTGCCTGGCTTCCTGGATCCCAAGTTTAAAGTGTTACATCACCAAGGAAGTGAGGTAGGTTACTTCCTTCAGGAATTTAATGAGGTCACTGCCTTGGCAAACACATTGTCCTAACAGTTGCTTCCAATGGTTCCATGAGATGGAGGCTGCCCCTACTTCCTGTGACATTTTCACAAGTTAGAATGATATATAAATCAAAGGCACCAAGAAACAGCGCTCCACAAAGGCCTGGTTTGGTCCGTCTCCTGTACATTAAGAGAGAGGCTGATTCAGCCACATCCCTTCATCCTGACCAGGTTTTTTGGCAATGGAAGATGACTTTTGCTCTCTCAGGTCCTTCATAGCTGCCTACATCTTCTTCAGGGATCATTTCTGCATGGACCTTTGAGGTTCTCAGCAAGTGGAAGATCCCCTACATCCCTATATTTTAAGGTCAACTCTGTCCCTGCTCTTCTCTAAAGTTAGATTGAGAGATCACTGTGTGGTTACAGTTAATAACAGTTTCGATTTGGGTTAGGAATCATTCTGCAGGATGAATAATGGTATTGGGAATCTGTGATATTTATAAGAATATAGACGTGAGTTAAAATTATGGAAACAGAAGTCTAGGTAAGATTTGCATCCCAGAAGGGCATTGAGACCTTCATTGGGATACTTAGCAATGTTATACTTTCTGCACAAATGTCTCAGATAAATCCATACACAATGGCATAGGACGTTGTACCTTGGATGATTGAATGTCGAAGAGAACCTCCAGTCAAAAAGGGATAGTCGGTGGAATTAGGAAGATAGTCAGTAGGTTTAGAAAGAAGGGTGAGAATAAGATTTGGAAAAAAGTTCTTTACCAATAGGGTTTCGGTTAGAGAGTGAATATTAATGTCAGCCCATGTTAAGTGTCAGTCACAATAATGAATTTGGGAAAATATGTAGGAAAGGAGGTATCAATAGAGACCTTAGGAAATCAGGCAAATTATTAAGTGAGTCATAGGATTAGGCATTTTCAACAGGGTTGAGGTTGAATATATAACCTTAGGAAGAAAGAAATATGTAGTCACCAATAGAATTGACATTTGAGAGCATTAGGCAACCTGGACATGAATGTTTTTAGTAATTCATGCTCACTTTCCATTTAGGCTTTGTTGAAAATAAATAAAATAGGTACTTGTCTCTTCCTGTTTTTCTGTATGCTTAAGAAAACACTCTTGAAATCTTGAAAACTTTTTGCTAATCTTGTTCCCAGAATGTGCTGTCCCCAACTGCCAAACTGCAGAATGTACACCCTCACCCGTTTACATGCAAACCGCCCACTTGCCCTGACCCATCAATAAACTTCCCTCCCTGCCCTCTTCAAGAAAAGTATATAAGCTCTGCTTAAGCTGTTCTCAGTGCTCTCTGCTCTATTCAAGTGAGGTCTGAGCCCCAGAATTTTGGGTGCTTTGCTGTTGCATGAGACAGTGTCTTGGTGGTCTCTTCCTCCAATGGTCGCCTGACCATTACATCTGAGGGCCCCAGCGAGTTCCAGCAGCGTTGGACGAAAGACCCCCAATAGGCTCATCTCAGGTTAAGTAAGGCGCCACTTTCTTGTTTCAGGTTTCAGGTTAGGGATGGGCAAAATGGCTATTGGTGATGAGCATGAGCTCTCTCTGACGGTGGCTGACAGAAGTGTCACAGAGCCACAGGCCACGTCTCTGGGGGACACCCCAGAGAACTCGGGAAACCGAGTAACAATAGTCTCCTAAACTCAGTGATATTTTGTTTTGGATTCGGTATTGTCAGCCCATCAGGTTTTCCTGGCTACTCAGTCCTGTTCTCAGTATTGGACGTCCATTGCCTGTCTTTATTGTCTTGTCTTGTCTGTGTCGTGTGTCATTGCTTTCACTATTTGTGTATCTTTCATATGGGACAGAACACTTCAATGCCTCTGTCCCTGAACCTTGATCACTGGACCAAAGTCTGCTTAAAGGCTCAGAATCTTCTTTTTTTCAGTAAAACGTCAGATCTGGAAGACTCTATGTGTCTCAGAATGACCCACCTTTGGAGTCGGATGGCCCCCAGAAGGATATTTCTACTTCACACTAATTCAAAAACTCAGAGATATTGTCTTTCAGCAGGGGCCACATAGCCATCCAGATCAACAGCAATATATCTTTAGTTTGCAGGACCTCTGCAAATCTCCTCTTCCATGGTTGAAGCCTTTCCTTGTCCCTGTCCCCGCTCCTACTGGTTCTCCCACTTTTCTATCTCTCAAACCCTCTGCTCCCCCTCCTCCACCCTCTGTTGTCCCTGAGTCTCAAGACTCTACTGGACTCTCTTCCCCCTCCTTATGCCCTGCCCTTGTCCTCCAACCCCAAAAACCCTCTAAGTGATTCCCCTGCTGCTGACTCAGACTCTCCACCATTGGAGGAATATAGGCCAGCCCAGCGCCCTCCAGGTGACTACCCCACGGCACACACAGCCCCTCCTTCCTTGGAGGTAGCTGGCCCGGCCAAAAGAACACAAAGTACTCGCTGGGGGGGTTAAACTTTGAAGTGGATACAGGGTAAGTATACTCAGCCCTTAAGGCCCCATTGGGCCATCTATCAAACAAAAAGGACTCTAGTTCAAGGGGCTAATGGGAGTAAATATGGGGCTTAGACAACTAAGAGGACCATGGACCTGGGGAAAGAAAAAATCCATCACTCGTTCCTAGTAATCCCAGAATGCCCGACCCCATTGATGGGCACACATCTGCTCAAAAAGCTCCAGGCCAGAATAACTTTTAACCCTGAAGGCCCCCAAGTGAAATTTCTAAATTTTTCAGTAAAAACTCCTATAGTCACGGCTTTTACTATGTCAGTAGAAGATGAACATCAACTTGTCAAACCCCCCAAGACTGATCAAACAGGCAAGCTACCCCGGAAATGGATAACAGATTACGCAGATGCCTAGGAAAAAAACTGCTGGGTTACACGTAGCCGTGAAACATCCTCCAATAACAGTGGAGTTAAAAACTTCAGCCCCCCCATCAATGTCAAAAAATATCCTCTGAGCAAAAAAGCTAAAGATGGGATAAGGCCCCATATTCAGAAATATCTGGCCTTAAGGGTCCTAAGGCCCTGTCATTTGAACTGGAACACTGCCCTGTTACCAGTATAAAAATCCAGGAACCGGGGACTATCGCACCGTTCAAGACCAAAGAGAGATCTACAACAGAGTGCAGGACATTCACCCCACAGTACATAATCTGTACAATCTGCTTAGCACTCTGAACCATGAGCGGAAATGGTATACTGTTCTGGACTTAAAAGATGCTTTCTTTTGCTTGCCTCTGCATAAAGATAGTCAGTTGCTATTTGATTTCGAGTGGGTAGACCCAGAAACCGGGACGTCTGGTCAACTAACATGGACTAGACTCCCACAGGGGTTCAAAAACTCCCCCACTCTCTTTGATGAAGCCCTCCACAGAGACCCCAACAACTTCAGAACTATGCACCCTGACGTCACCCTGCTTCAATATGTCGATGACCTGCAACTGGCAGCCAACACCAAGAAAAACTGTGAGTCTGGAACCCAATTATTATTATACGAGCTTGCTCAACTCTGGTATAGTGCTTCTGCCAAAAAAGCCCAAATTTGCCAGCAAGAAGTAATCTTCCTGGACTATTCCCTTAGGGGCAGTAAGCGATGGCTCACTGAGACCAGAAAACAATCCATTGAGCAGATACCACCCCCATCTAACAGCAGACAACTCAGAGAGTTTCTTGGGACTGCTGGCTTATGCAGCTTATGGATACCTGGGTTTGCGTCCTTATCTGCTCCTTTATACCCGCTGTTAAAGAGAGATGCCCAATTCTAATGGACCCCTGAGCACCAGCAAGCTTTTGATAACATCTAAGGACACTGACACTGAAACCCTCAACTTCACTGAGCCCAGCTTGCATTTTCAGAAAGCCCTAAACTAAGTTAAAAATATACATCAACTCACTCACCTTGGTTCAAAGAAACTGCAGGCATTCCTGAAGGATCAAGAACAGAGTTTTCCACTAACCGACTCAGAGCGAAAGAAATAACTGAACGGGTAACAAAAGCCTGCTGGGTCTGTCAATTGGTTAATGCTTACCCTTCCAACTTTCCTGCAGGAAAGCACCTACAAGAAACCAGACCAGGACGATTCTTGGAAGTGGACATTACTGAAATTAAGCCAGGAAGTTATGGACTTAAATATCTCCTAGTCTTTGTAGATACATTTTCAGGATGAATTAATTGAAGCCTTCCCCCCCCCCCACACACACACAAAAAAAAAACAACAACAACAAAATAAATGGCACAAATGGTGGTCAAGAAGATCCTGAAAGATATTTTTCTAAGATACGGACTGGCTAAGGCAATAGGGTCTGATAATGGACTGGCGTTAATTGCCCTGATAAGTCAGGGATTAGCCAGGACCCTGGGGATTAATTGGAAATTACATTGTGCTTATAGACCCCAGAGCTCAGTACAGGTAAAAAAAAAAATAATAGAACCATTAAAGAGAATTAACAAAATCAAGCTTAGAGATCGGCATAAAAGATCGATCTATTCTCCTGCTTTATGCACTGTTTCATGCAAGAAATACTCATACTCCTCTGTTTCCTTGTGTAACCTCACCCCCTATGAAATTCTCTATGGTCCCTCCTCCAGTAAGGGACCTAACCCAAACTCTAAGACCTAACGATCCCTTCCACACCCCCTTGCTTGACAGACTTAAAGCTCTTGAAAGAAATCAGCAATATCTGTGGAAACATCTGGCCACTGCCGACCAACCTGGGGACGAGGGGACTCCATATCGATACCAAGTAGGAGACTTCGTCTACATTAGACGACATCAGGTGTCATCCCTGGAACCCCACTGGAAAGGACCATATAAGGTGCTACATATAACACCTACAGTGGTAAATGTAGACGGAATCACTTCATGGATCCATGTCTCTCATCTCTGGCCTGCGCCCTGTCCAAAATCTGACTGTAAACTGGAAAAGACTGGTAACACTTTCAAAGTGCGTATTCACCATGTGGATAAGGCTACAGACTCTCCCCTTGGCCAAGAGTAGTCCTAACCCTCATCAGCCTGTTCAGCAGTAATGGCTGATCACAAATCCTACTGTACAAGAAGTATGGTCTATCTTGCATACAGCCCCTTTAGGGACATGGTGGCCATCTCTCCACCCAGACATTTGTCAGCTGGCTATAGGTCTTTCCTATTGGGATATCCCTGATGAAGGGGATCCAACTAAAATTCCAATAAATCCTTTCCGTATCATAGGTAATAGAAACAAACATTATGGATGTAGGGACACGAGAGCCAGATGCAGGTTGGCTAGCCTAGATTACTATGTTTGCCCAGCGGACTATCAAAGCCACAAACAGACATGGCTGTGTGGGGGAAATGCCGACTTCTTCTGTAAGTCATGGGAATGTGAGCATACAGGGGTGCCTGGTGGAACCCAAACTCCTCATCAAATTCAATACACAGCATTGGCCATATTACCAATTACACAACCAATACCGATGGCCCCCAGAGGGGTCTCTAGATCCTAAAATTCTCCGTGACCTTTTTAACTTCGGCAAGTGCTCAAAGGGTGGAAGGAAATTCCCCTAAGTGGAGGCATTTTCCCTCCTTCGCTCACATCCTGAACTATGCTTATCCAATAGATCCTCACCCTCAGCTTTCTGCTCCAGACTCTCTGCTGCCACTCCCACCTCAGCAACCTGATTTCTTCCCTCCAATTACTAGATCAAAAACCCAAACCGCCGGTTCTCATATTATTGCCCCCTTGCTGAGGTAGCAGGTACTGAGGTACCCATCCACCCACTCACTACTCTCTTCTCCTGTCAGTGCCCGCACCAGGTCCCACCAGGTCCTCTTACCAGCTAACCCAAAGCTCAAACCAGCTAAGGAGAGCCCTCAGACCCCTATCCAAGATGTAATGAAAATGGCCTTTAAAGTTGCTCTGTCATCACTGAAAACAGGTTACTAAGAATTTAAAGTCCCTCACAGGCTTTTTGGGATACAAACTCCCATCTTCCCCTCTGCTCTATCTGTTCTACTGCTCAAGTTTTGTTGCCTGGAAAATTCCAAACCCCTTTCCCATTATTCTTTTACATGTCTCCTTCCTCATGCTCAGACCCAAGGTGCTGCTCTCAGACCCGCCTTCCCTGTCTTCCCCGTCTATACCAGGCCCACAGAAAAGTCTTAAATGACCTTCTCCAGCAGTCTTCACCATGGCTGACTTTAGGACTTTCAGCCAAAGAGTCCCTATAAAAGAGTTCAATGTAGATAAACTTCCCCTTTTCGTGTTTCCCTGTTCTATTTGGCCACTGGCTGGAAAAATCAGCACTCCTAAGCTAGACTCCCCCTTCCTAGTTTTTCAAAAAACATGTGAACAAGGCCTCTGGCCTTGAGCTGGGGCTTCACAGACATGGTTACATTTCTAAGATAAATAAGTTACCAAATGAGCTCCATTGTTACAGCTGGCAGTGAGAAAAAAAAAAGAGAAGAAAAAAGCTCTCCCACTCCAGGTGTCCTTAAAATGTTAACTTGCCCAGAACAGATGAAAAAAACAATAGAAACGAAAACTTCTTTTTGTGAACTTATGCAGACTGTGAACTTCTGAGCCCCTTCCCTTACATGTTGGGTACAAAATTCGGAAACTACCTAAATTTGGAGATCAGGTGACTAATTGATTACAACAGAAGCAATGCCCTCTAAATCCGTTGCAACCAAATAGGTATGTTTCGCTGTCTTCGGTGCTATCTTAGGTGCCTTGAATTGTCCGTCCTTACAACAGTATAATTCTATATACTTAAACATTGTTTATGTTTTCATAAAATGGTCAACAGATGTGATTAATTATGTAATGTTCAGATGTTTCCCAGAGTGCTCTATCATGAGGCAGGTTAATTTAAATATCAAATACGGGGGCATACAACCCGGTTCCTCTGGGAACCTGTATCCCTCACTTTAGCCATCCTATTAGGAAAAGGAGCTGCTGCAGGTGTGGGCACAGGAATCACTGTCCTAGTCCATGTGACACAACAAATGACCCGATGAGAAGCAGCAATAGACCAAAATTTAAAGATATTAAAAACCTCCATCACAGTTTTATAGGAATCTTTAACCTCTCTCTCTGAAATTGTTTTACAGAACATGCGAGGGTTGGACCTCCTCTTCGTGAGAGAAGGGGGCTTTTGTGCTGCATTGAGGGAAAAAGTTGATTTTATGCCGACCATACTGGAGTTGTAAAAAAATCTATGAGTAAATTAAGAAGACGCCTAGAAGAGCACCAACAAGAGAGAGATGCACAAAAAGGGTGGTTTGAGTCTTTGTTCACACAGTCCCCCTGGTTAACTACGCTTTTATCAGCCCTGGCCAGTCCATTAATAATCCTCATTTCATTGCTAATTGTAGGACCCTGTTTGCTCAACCATCTAGTTTCCTTTCTACAAGCTTAAATTGGATAAGTTAAACTTATGGTAATCAGACAACAATATACCTCACTAGAAGACATAAAATGTGAGACCCCGCAATGCTCATTTTTATGATTAAAATTAACCAGAATAAGAAGTGGGGAATGAAAGGTTAATAAAATATGTACTTTTAACTTCTTGTTTTTCTGTATGCTTAACAAAATACTGATGAAATCTTGAAAACTGTTTGCTAATCTTGTTCCCAGAATGTGCTGTCCCCAATTGCCAAACTGTTGAATGTACTCCCTCTCCCATTGGCATGCAAACCACTCACTCGACCTGACCCATCAATAAATTTCCCTCCCTGCTCTCACCACGTAAATTGCATAAGCTCTGCTTAAGCTGTTCTTAGGGCTCTCTTCTCTATTCAAGTGAGCTCTGAGCCCCAGCATGCTGGACCCCCAATAAACCCTTTGCTGTTGCATGAGACAGTCTCTTCGTGGTCTCTTTTCCGACGCTCGCCCGACTTTACATTGGTACAATTATAAGTGTGAACATTCCTATGTGTGTCCAGAATATTACTATAATAAATAATATATGTAGATCAGGTAATAGGAGTTTTTCTTCCACCATTTATGGGAGCAATATTTTGAAGATATATGAATTAGTATTTTGGGTAGAAATAGGTGTACCATTTGTCTATGAATATAGAGATAATGCATGAATAGACAATACTGTGAATTAATAATATTACTGGTTCCAACTTTAAATAATGGATTGAATTGATATCTGAAAATATACAGAAAACCTTATATTGATATACTACATTTAATCCTACCCATTATACATCTGAATGAAATATTAGGGTTATGGATTTTCATGAAGAGTGTTTGAGTTTTGCTTCAAAAGTGATTATGGAAATTGAAAATAATGTGTTTGGAAAGAAGTCTCATGAAAAGACCAGTCCAGAAACCTGGAGGTATGCATGTGTTCTGAAGCAGAAAGTTATTTAAAGTGAAACAAACGCCTATATATTTGCTAACTTGTGGATGATAAATATATACGATGATGTGCAGAAATTGAAGAAATAGTAATGTACCAGTGTTGAATAAAAATGAACGTTAAAATACACATCATGTCCCATAGGAATCTACTTGAATTGATGTTAAACTGCGTCCGTTAATGTAGAAATATTAGAATTTGTATGCACCATTCACTGAAGTTAGTTTTCAGTACTAGGAAACAAATATGTATTTCAGGTAGATGAGTATTTCTGAGAATAATCTTGTGAAAAGTTGATTATAAATCCACATACATGAACATGAATGAATTCAGGGAGTGTATAATAAGACTCATACATTTCATATTTTGAAAAATCTGGAGAGTATATATATATATATATATATATATATATATATATATATATATATATATATATATATACACACACACACACACACTCACACAAACTGAGACTATAAAAATAGCAATATATATGCCAATTGAAATTCACCATGAAATATACATCATCCACAGATTCAAAAATATTCATGTTACTGAAGATAGATTTATGTATAATGTTGTTTAACTAGGAAGTTTACCCATACATTGAATTTTCAGTTCCAACAGCATTTAGGAGGAGTAATCTCTTCTCACATTTTGTATCTGCCAAGTCAGCCACCTCACAAGAATGTACGTGTGATACCAGGTAGGATTCTATATGTGCATATAAAAATACATGTGCTGAGTAGGCTACAGAGAGAGGGAGACAGGAATTCACATATTTGTTAACTTTAAAAACACATGGATAACTATTTCAACAGAAAATTGACTAGATTTATAACACATACCCTTTTTTATGCAAAAGGCAAGTCCAACTATACACCATGCCTCCTCTGAACTGCTTGGATTTCTATTCTGTTTGGGTTATTTTTCTCCATCATATTAGGAGTAGTAGTCAGAGTCCAGTAGGTTATGAGTTAGTGTCAGGGATCAGTATATCAAATGGAAAATAGAATAATGAATCAAATGTGTATGCAAATATATGCTACACAAAAATCTTCCCACTCTCATCCAGAACAAATCCTTGACATTACCTTCGCCTGAAGTAAGTCACAATTAGAATAGAAGAGTTAGAAAATCTGTGAATACATATCTTGAGTGGAAAATGCTCAGAGTTCAGAACCTTGGAGGTGGTAGAGGAGTTTCCAAAAGTAAGGGACATGGTAAACACTCCTCTAACATGGAGGTCTGCTGGCGGAAAGACATCTTGAGAAACTGCCTCTGAGGTTGGGCACTTGAAACATACGTTATTTTCAGGAGCTTTAGCTTCCTTTGTAGTGAGACAATAAAATCTGGGTCTGCATCTATGTGACCTGGAGGATATGGTTTCTTATTTTCCAGTGAACATGAGGCAGCAGTGCTGAATTCACTCTTTGTAGGTAAACAGTGGCCAC
Source organism: Callospermophilus lateralis (assembly GCF_048772815.1). NCBI lineage: Eukaryota > Metazoa > Chordata > Mammalia > Rodentia > Sciuridae > Callospermophilus > Callospermophilus lateralis. Next base: position 390,160 of record NW_027512781.1, read on the forward strand.
TGGAGTCTAATTGTCTCCCCATGTGGACTGTGGAGCCATTTGGTCATCCTCCACTTTTCGTGGTGTTTCCTGCTGTTGCACTGGGAGTTTGGTATTTGCTTCACAAAATACAAGAAGTTCAACAGGGACACAGTGCTGGAGGGAGTTCTGTCACGTGTTGTGGGTCAGGGTCTGCAGGAGAATGCAACAACCAGGCTTCTTTCCCACATAATTTGCCCCCTTGTCCATAGCAACATGATTCTGAACATGGCCCTGAATCCTCTCCATATAAAAACATGCTTTTACATATTCGGGTCTCCTCCCTGCACCATGTTAGTCACAAAAAATTTGGAAGCCAATGAGAAATCCACATGGCCATAACACAGATGTATTATCACACAACTGCAGACCACTTCTCTAGGCCCAATACTCTGCAGGCTCTAACTTGCTTGCCCCCATGTCCATAGCAACTTGATTCTGAACATGGCCCTGAAATCTTTCAATATAAAAACATGCTTTTACATATACAGGTCTCCTGGCTGCACCATGGCAGTCACAATGAATTTGGAAGCCAATGGCAGAACCACATGGTCACAACACAGATGTATTATCACAAAACTGCACAACATTTCTCTAGGCCAACAACTCTGCAGGCTATAACTCAATGGCATCTCTGTTCTACACCATTTTCATGAAACCCAGTGAATTAAGGCAGGGTCTGGTACACTCAAGATCAGCAACAGGACATCCAAAGGTTCTCCAGTGCCACCTGGTCATGGGAATGTTAAAAATTTCATGGTATTTATCTGGCCATTTTTCAAGGATGAAGTTGGAGGCACTGTGGGTTTCAATTCATTCAGGAACCATTAAATGTTGAGGAAGTTCATTTCAAAGAAAGCTCTGGAGAACTCTCACAGGCAAGGCTTCCAAAAGAGTGGCCAAAAGGTCACATGAAGCCAGGCGCAGTGAGGTCTCCAATGTGAGGTCCATGTGTGTTTTGACTCAAAACTATCCCTGCCAAGTCTTTCAGAATAAAATCATGTGATATACTGGCTGAGATTCCCAGTACTCTTTGGAAAACCACCCTGGGCCTAGATCTCAGTTTCCAAGGGTGACTTTCATGCATGGCCTCCTAATATCCCAACACTTTTCATGGCAATACTTCTCTGAGGTCAATTCCAGAACGCAGTCTCTAAGGGGAATCAAACCAGAGTTCAAGCCCAGGTTGACCCAGTCATCTCTTCACACTGCCAATCAAATGAACACAATTAAAAACAAAACACTATCACATGGCCCCATCTTCTTCCTTATAGACACTCATCATAACCACTGGTTGGAGCTTTCCATGAGAGGCACATTCCAAAAGAGTGTCCAAAATAAGCTCCCTTGCCCCTCATTTGGCTCAAGTCAGGGTGGGAAGGACACCCTTCCTGTGAACCAGGAGTGATCAAATAGGCCTGTCATTAATACTGCTCCGCTTTTCCAATTTGAGGCCTTCTGACTGTGGGGTTTAGATTCTTTATGTGAACTGGAGTCATGAGAAAAGACAAGCACCTCTGCAGAGATTTGAAGAACTCATTTGACCAAAAGGATCGCTATTCTCACTTGATTGATTTCAGGAACCTACAGAGAAAGGCAATAGAATTCATTCACAATGACTGAAATTTTTTGCGAATTTGGTTTTGGTTTCACACATGGGATCTTTCTTTAGATCCATCAGGTGCTGAGAATCTAAGCCACAGCCTCACACAGGGTAGAGAGCCTGATTCAGACACATCCCTTTCCGAAGCAATTTAGCAAGAGCCACAGGTGATGCCCATTCATTTCCATTTGAAAACTGTTTTCTTCAGGATTCACAAAGGGGTAGCCTGAGCCCAACATCTTCCTGACATTCAGGGCAACAGAACAATAGGTAAGCAAAAGGCCCAAAGCATGGTATCTCCACTGAGATTTTTCTGGTCACACTCATATCTGAGTTTTCTGAGATACTGGCCATTCCCTTCAGGTATCCAGTACATGGACATGTCAAAGACCTTGGAGTTGGTACATATCTTGGACACAAAACAATGAGACTATTCTGGAGAGTTGCCAGAATTCAGGAAGAAAACAGGGACTTAGGAAGGTAGTAGGTTTTGCCAATCCATAAGGCAAGCTGCAGTCCATTCATAAATTGGGCAGGATGAATGCTGGGAATCTTTTTACTACACAGGACACATCCATTGTTGCATTGTCTTTTCTCATGTCTACAACCACGGACACAGTGGGATACACAGACATAGAAACACTCACCTTGTCAAATGACTTACTAGAAATAGTTCACTGAAAAACAAACAAACCGCCTTTCCTACCTATTCTCAGAACAAGAGACAAAACCACACACCCACACTCACAATGGCACCTCCTTCCCCTAAGTAGGTCTGTGACTATCCGGAGTGTTCTCTGACTGGTGGGCAATACTATGTTCCCCCGAAATGGCCTGTATTCTCTCAGATCTGGTTTCCTTGGCCAACTATGTGAAGTTGTCAGGAAAAAGTGGTGAGCCACTACCTGCTTTCTCAGGAAAGGTCCCTCTTCAGAGCTCTCCTGGCATTTGGCCATCCTCACATCAGTAGGTACCAAGAAAGACTGACTCTGTCCTTGGTAAATCCAAACAAGTGAGCCCACTGGGACTGGGACTGGAACTGCATCTGGGTGCCTGGCTTCTTGGATACCAAGTTCAGAGAGTTCCATCACCAAGGAAATGAGGTATGACACTTTCTTTGGAACTGAATGAGGTCACTGCCTTTGCAACCACTTGGTCCTAACAGTTGCTTCCAAGGGCCCCATGAGATGGAGGCTGCCCCTTCTTCCTCTGACACTTTCACAATTTAGAATGGTATATCAACCATAGGCACACACACAGGCCTGGTTTGGTCCATCTTCTCCACAATAAGAAGAGAGAGGCTGATTCAGACACATCCCTTCATCCTGACCAGGTGGTTTGTCATCGAAGATGACTTTTGCTCTTTCAGGTCCTTCATACCTGTCTACAACTTCTCCAGGTATCATTTCTGCATGGACCTTTGAGGATCTCAGCAGGTGGAAGGTCCCCTACTTTTCTGTATTGTAAGAACAACTTTGTCCCTGCTCTTCTGTAAAATGAGATTGAGGGAACAGTGTATGTTTTGGGTTAATAACAGGTTTGATTTCGATTTGTGTTAGGAATCATTCTTCTGGATGAATAATGGTATTGGGAACCTGGTATATTTACAAGAATGTAGAGGTGAAACATAAGTATGAAAACAGAAATCCAGGTATGATTTTAAACCCATAAGGGCATTGGGCCCTTGATTGGGATACTTAGCTTTGAATTATGTTCTGCACAGATGTCTCAGATAATTTGATATACAATGGCATAGGACCTTGTACCTTGGAAGATTGAATGTAGAAGAGAACATCCCTTCAAAAAGGGATAGTCGGTAGGATTAGGAAGATAGTCGGTCGTTTTAGGAAGAAGAGTGAGTATATGATTTGGAACAAAAGTTCTTTAGCAATAGGATTTCAGTTAGAGAGTGAATGTATATGTCAGCACATATGAAGAGCCAGTCACGATGATGAAGTGGGGAAAACATGTAGAAAAGAAGATATCAATAAAGATATTACGAAATCAGGGAAAGTATAAAGTGAGTGAGAGGATTAGACATTTTCAACAGGCTTGAGGTTGAATCTTAGAAAGAAACAAATATGAAGTCACCAATAATATTGACATTTGAGAGCATTAGGCACCCTGGACATGGATGTTTTTAGTAATCTATGTTCACATTTCATTTAGGCTTTGCTTGGTTCAATCATAAGTGTAACATTTACATTTTTGTCCAGAATATTATTGTGATAATATGTATATGTAGATCAGGTGACATAAGTATTTCTTCCACCATTTTTGGTAGCAATATACTGAAGATATAAAATTAGTATTGGGCGTACAAAGAGGTGTACCCTATGTCTATGAATATAGAGATAAAGCATGAATAGACCATACTGTGAATAAGTAATATAACTTGTTCCGACTTAATATAATGGGATGAACTGATATCTGAAAAATTACTGGAAATCTTATATGCATATACAATCATTCATTCCAACCAGTTATTCATCTAATGTCAATATTAGTGTTTTGGTTTATCATGAAGAGTGTGTGAGTTTTACTTCAAAAGTGATTATGGAAATTGAAAATAATGTGTTTGGAAAGAAGTCTCATGAAAAGACCAGTCAAGAAACCCTGACAATACATGTGTTGTGAAGTAGGAAGTGATTAAAGTTTAAAGAAATGCCTACAAATTTGTGAACTTGTGGATGAAATACATATCTTATGATGAGCAAAAAGTGAAGAAATAATAATGTACCAGTGTTGAATATAAATGAACATCATATTATATATCATGTCCCATTGGGATCTACTTGCATTGGTGATAGACTGGATCAGTTCCTGTAGAATTATTAACATTTGTATGCACCATTCACTGAAGTTAGTTTTCAGTACTAGGAAACAAATATGTATTTAAGGTGGATGAATATTTCTGAGACTAATATTTTGGAAAGTTTATTATAAATCCACATGCATGAACATGAATGAATTTAGAGAGTGTATATAAGACACATATATTTCATATTTTGAAAAATCTGGAGAGTGTATATATATATATATATATACACACACACATACCCACACACACAAAAAAAAAACCACACACAGACATTTAAAAGTAGCAATATATATGCCAATCAAAATTCATCTTTAAATATATATCATCCACAGATGCAAAAATATTTATTTTACTGAACATGAGTTTATGTATAATGATGTTCTACTAGGAAGTTCCCCTATAGGTGGAATTTTCAGTTCCAACAGCAATTTGGAGGAGTGATCTCTTCTCACAATTTGTATCTGCCAAGTCAGCCACCTCACAAAAATGTACATGTGATACCAGGTAGGATTCTATAAGTGCATATGAAAATACATGTGATGAATAGGCTACAGAGAAAGGGAGACAGGAATTCATATATTTGTTTAATTTAAAAACACATGGTGAACTATTTCAATTAAAAATTGACTAGATTTATAACACCTACCATTTATCATGCAAAAGGTAAGTCCAAGTATGCAGCATGCCTCCTCTGAACTGCTTGTATTTCTATTCTGTTTGGGTATTTTTCTCCATCATATTAGGATTAGTAGTCAGAGGATAGTAGGGTATGGGATAGTGTCAGGGATTCAGTATTTCGAATAGAAAATTGAAAATGAATGCAATGTGTATGCAAATATGTGCTACACAAATATCTTCCCACTCTCATCCAGAGCAATGCCTTGACATTACCTTCGCCCCATGTATGACACAATTAGAGCAGAAGAGTTAGAAAATCTGTGAATACATATCTGCAATGGAAACTGCTCAATTTTCACAAATTTGGAGAAGGTAGAGGAGTTTCCAAAATTAAGGGACAATGTAAACTCTCCACAAACATGGAGCTCTGCTGGCCTAAAGAGTTCTTAAGAAACTGCCTCTGAGGTTGGGCACATGAAATATATGTTGTTGTCAGGAGCTTTAGCTTCCATTGTAGTGAGACCATCCAAGCTGGTCTGCATTTTTGTGACCTTTGTGAGCACATGGTTTCTTGTTTTCCAATGAACATGAGGCAGCCTTGCTAAATTCTCTCTTTGTAGGTAAACTGTGACCAATGGGGGCTAAGTGTCTCCCCGTGTGCACTGTGAACCCATTTGGTCATCCTCCACTTTTCGTGCTGTTTCTTGCTGCTGCACTCGCAATTTGGCATTTGCTTCATGAAACAAGGAGTTCAACTGGGACACAGTGCTGGAGCGAGTTCTGTCACGTGTGGTGGGTCAGGGTCTGCAGGAAAATGCACCAACCATGCTTCTATCCCACCAGCTTGCCTCCTTGAGCATAGCAACCTGATTCTGAACATTGCCCTGAAACTCCTACATATAACAAGATGCCTTTTGAGAGAAGGGTCTGCTGGCTGCACCATATCAGTCATAATCCATTTGGAAGCCAAAGGCAGATCCACATGGCCAAACCACAGATTTTTTATCACACACCTGCCCACAACTTCTCTAGGTCCACTACTCAGCAGGCTCGAACTTACTTGCATCTCTTTTCTATACCATTTTCATGAAAACCAGTCAATCAAGGCACCTTCTGGTATATTCATAATCAGAAACAGGACATCCAAAGGTTTTCCAGTGCCACCTGCTCATGGGAATTTTAAACATTTCATGGTATTTATCTAACCATTTTTAAAGGATGAAGTTGGAGGCACTGTGGGTTTCAATTCATTCAGGAACCATTAAATGTTGAGGAAACTCATTTTAATGAAAGCTCTCGAGAACTCTCACAGGCAAGGCTTCCAAAAGAGTGGCCAAAAGTTCACATGAAGCCAGGCCCATTGAGGTCTACAATATGAGGTCCATGTTTGTTTTGACTCTCAACTATTGCTGCCAAGTCTTTCAGAATAAAATCATGTGATATCCTGGCTGAGATTCCCAGTGCTCTGTGGAAAGCAACCCTGGGTCAAGACTCATTTTCCAAGGACTCCATGCGTGGTCTCCTAAAATCCCAACACAACTCATTGCAATACTTCTCTAAGATCAGTTCCAGAATGCAGTCTCTAAGGGTAATTACGCCAGAGTTCCAGCCCACGTGGACCAATTCATCTCTTCCAACCGCCACACAAGTGACCACAATTAAAACCAAAACACTCCCACATGGACCTCATCTTCTTCCATATAGACACTCATCATTACCTCTGGCTGGAGGATTCTATGAGGGGCACAGCCCAAGAAAATGTCCAAAAGAAGCTTCCTTACCCCTCATATGCCTAAAGGCCCGGACTCCCTTCCTGTGAACCAGGAGTGATCAAAAAGGCCTGCCGTTAATACTGCTCCACTTCTGCAATTTGTGGCCTATTGACTGTGGGGTTTAGATTCTTTTTGTAAATGGGAGTCATGAGAAAACCCAAGCACCTATGGGCTAGACTCTGCAGGGCTTTGAAGAACTCATTTGACCCAAAGGATCCCTATTCTCACTTGATGGAGGCAAGAACATTACAGAGGAAGACGAGAGACTCCATCCACAATGACCGCTCTTTTGGCCATTTTGGTTTTGGATGCACACATGGGATCCTTCTTTAGACCCATCAGGTGCTGAGAATCAAAGCCACAGCCTCACACAGGGCCAAGAGGCTGATTCAGACACATCCCATTCTAAAGCAATTAAGCAAAGAGCCCAAGGTGATGCCCATTCATTTTCATTTGAAAACTGTTTTCTTCAGGCTTCAAAAAGGGGTGGCCTGAGTCAAAGAACTTCCTGACATTCAGGGCAACAGACAAATAGGTAAGCAAAAGACCCAAAGCAGGGTTTCTCCATTGAGACTCTCCTGGTCCCAATGATATCTGTGTTTTCTGACATGCTCTCATTCCCTTCAGCTATCCAGTACATAGCCATGTCACAGATCTTGGAGGTGGTTCATATGGTGGACATAAAATCATAAGCCTATTCTGAAGAGTGGCCATAATTCTACGAAGAAAACAGGAACTTTGGAAGATAGTAGGTGTTGCACATCCATAAGGCAATCCACAGTCCATTCATAAATTAGGCAGGATGAATGCTGAGAAGCTTTCTACTAGACATGACAAATCCATTGATGCATTCTCTTTTCTAATGTCTACAACCACAGACACGGTGGGATACACAGACATAGAAACACTTGCCTTGTCAAAGCACTCAGTAGACACAGTCCATTCCAAACCAAACAAACTGCCTTTCCTACGTATTCTCAGAACATGAGACAAAAACCACAAACTCACACCCACAACCATAAAGGCACCTCCTTCCTCCAAGTAGGTATGTGACTATCTGGTGAGCCCTCTGACTGGTGGACCATTTTATGTTCCCCCGAAACGGCCTGTCCTGTCTCAGATCAGGTCTCTTTGGCTAACTCTGTGAAATTGGCCGGGACCAGCAGTGAGACACTACCTGCTTTCTCAGGAAAGGCCCCTCTTCAGAGCTCACCTGGCATTTGGCCATACTCACATCAGTATTTACCAAGAAAGACGGACTCTGTCCTCTGTAAATCTAAACAAGTGAGCCCACTGGGACTGGAACTGGGACTGCCTCTGGGTGCCTGGATTCCAAGTTTAGAGTGTTCCTTCAACAAGAAAATTAGATGAGGTCACTTCTTTCTGGAACTGATTGAATTTGCTGCCTTTGCAACCACTTTGTCCTAACAGTTGTTTCCAAGGGTCTCATGAGATGGAGGCTGCCCCTATTTCCTGTTACAATTTCACAAGATAGAAAGTTATATCAACCATAGGCACCTGGGAACAGCTCTCTACATAGGCCTGGTTTGGTCCATCTTCTCTACATTAAGAAGATAGAGGCTGATTCAGACACATCCCTTCGTCATGACCAGGTTGTTTGCAATTGAAGATGACTTTTTCTCTCTCAGGTACTTCATAGTTCCCTATATCTTCTCCAGGGATTATATCTGCATAGACCTTTGAGCTTCTCAGCAGGTGAAAGTCTCCCTACATTTTTGTATTGTAAGACCAACTCAGTCCTGCTCTTTTGTAAAGATAGATTGAGGGAACAGTATATGGTTAGGGTTAATAACAGGTTCGATTTGTGTTAGGAATCATTCTGCTGGATGAATAAGAATATTGGGATCCTGTGGTATTTATAAGAATATAGAGGTGAAATATAAGTATGACAATGGAATTCTAGATAAGATTTGAAGCCCAGAAGTGCACTGGGCACTGGAGTGGGAAACTTAGCTTTGAACAATGTTCTGCACAGATATCTCAGATAAATCGATATATAATGGCAAAGGACCATGTACCTTGGTTGATTGAATGTGTAAGAAAACATCCAGTCAAAAAGGGATAGTCGGTAGGATTAGGAAGATAGTGTAGGTTTAGATAGAAGAGTGAGAATAGGATTTGGACCAAAAGTACTTTAGCAATAGAGTTTTGGTTAGAGAGTGAATGTAAATGTCAGCACATGTGAAGAGTTGGTCACAGTGATGAACTGGAAAAAATATGTAGGAAAGCATTTATCAATAGAAACATTAGGAAATCAGGCAAAGTATAAAGTGAGTGATAGGATTAGACATTTTCAACAGGTTGAGATTTAATATATAATCTTAGGAAGAAACAAATATGTAGTCACCGACAGGATAGACATTTGAGAGCATTAGGCCACCTGGACATGGATGGTTTTAGTAATCCATGCTCACTTCCTATTTAGGATTTGGTACAATCATAAGTGTGACATTTGCGTTTTGTGTCCAGAATATTACACTGAAAAAATGTATATTTATATCAGGTGACATGAGTATTTCTTCCACCATTTCTGGAAGCAATATGTTGAAGACATATAAATTAGTATTGGGGGTACAAATACGTGCACCCTGTGTCTCTGAATATAGAGAAAATGTATGAATAGACAATAGTGTGAATAAAGAATATAATTGGTTTCAACTTTAAAAAATGGATTGAAGTGGTATCTGAAAATATAAAGAAAATTTTATATTGATAAACATACATTCATTCAAACCAATTATACATCTATTTGTAATATTAGGGTTATGGTTTATCATAAAGGGTGTGAGTTTTGCTTCAAAATTGATTATGAAAATCGAAAATAATGTGTTTGGGTAGAAGTCACATGAAAAGACCAGTCAAGACACCTGGAGGAATACATGTGTTCTGAAGCAGGAATTGATTGAAAGTGAAACAAATGCCCATAAATTTGTGAATTTGTGGATGAAATATATATCCTATGATGTCCATAATACGAATAAATATTAATGTACCAGGGTTTAATAAAAATGAACGTCAAAATGCACAGCTTGTCATATCGGAATCAAGGTGCATTGATGTTAAACTTGGTCAGTTACTGTAGAAATATTAGTTAAATCTGTTTTTCAGGTGGACGAATATTTCTGAGAATAATCTTGTGAAAAGTTGATTATAAATCCAAGTCCATGAACATGAATAAATTTAGCGAGTGTAAATAAGACACATATATTTCATATTTTCAAAAATCTGGAGAGTGTATATATATATATATATATATATATATATATATATATATATATATATATTTACACAAAACACACACACAGACATTAAAAAGTAGCAATATATATGCCACTCAAAATTCATCTATAAATATATATCATCCAAAGATGCAAAAATATTTATTTTACTGAACATGAGTTTATGTATAATGTTTTTCTACTAGGAAGCTCCCCTATAGGTGGAATTTTCAGTTCCAACAACGATTTGGAGGAGTGATCTCTTCTCACTATTTGTATCTACCAAGTCAGCCAACTCACAAAAATGTACATGTGATACCAGGTAGGATACTATAAATGCATATAAAAATACATGTGATGAATAGGCTACAGAGAAAGGGACAGGAATTCATATATTTGTTAATTTTAAAAACACATGGAGAACTATTTCAATTGAATATTGACCAGATTTATAACACCTACCATTTATCATGCAAAAGGCAAGTCCAAATATACAACATGCCTCCTCTGAAATGCTTGTATTTCTATTCTGTTTGTGTTACTTTTCTCCATCATATTAGGATTAGTAGTCAGAGTCTAGTAGGGTATGTGAATATTTCTGAGAATAATCTTGTGAAAAGATGATTATAGATCCACATTCATGAATATGAAAAATTTAGGATGTGTAAAATAATACACATATATTTCATATTTTGAAAAATCTGGAGAGTGTGTATATATATATATATATATATATATATATATATATATATATATACACACACACAAACATTCACAGACATTAAAAAGTAGCACTATATGCCAATTTAAAATCACCATGAAATATATATCATCCACAGATCCAAATAAATTCATTTTACTGAACATCGATTTATGTATAATGTTGTTCAACTAGGAAGCTCACCCACAGGTTGAATTTTCAGTTCCAACAGCGTTTAGGAGGAGTGATCCCTTTTCACAATTTGTATCTGCCAATTCAGCCTCCACACAAGAACGTACGTGTGGTAACAGTTAGGATTCTAAATGTGCATATAAAAATACAGGTGCTGAATAGGCTTCAGAGAAAGGGAGACAGGAATTCACATATTTCTTAACTTTTAAAATACATGGAGAACTATTTCAAAAAAAATTGACAAGATTTAAAACTCCTACACTATATAATTCAAAAGGCAAGCCCAACTATCCACCATGCCTCCTCTGAACTGCTTGTAGTTCTATTCTTTTGGGGGTATTTTTCTCCAACATATTAGGATTAGTAGTCAGAGTCTAGTAGGGTATGTGTTAATGTCAGTGATTCAGTATTTTGAATGGAAAATAGGAAAATGAATCCAATGTGTATGCAAATATGTGCTTCAGAAAAATCTTCCCACTCTCATCCAGAACAATCCCTTGACATTAACTTCGCCCCAAGTAAGAGACAATTAGAGGAAAAGAGATAGAAAATATGTGAATACATATCTTAAATGGAATTTGATCAGGAGTTCACAACCATGGAGGTGGTAGAGGAGTTTTCAAAAGTAAGGGACAGGGTAAGCACTCCACAATCACAGAGCTCTGCTGGCCTAAAGACTTCTTGAGAAACTGCCTCTGAGTTTGGGCACTTGAAATATATGTTGTTTTCAGGAGCTTTTGCTTCCTTCTAGTGAGACGATCAAAGCTGGGTCAGCATCTATGTGACCTGGAGGACATAAATTGTAATATTCCAATGAACATGAGGGAGCAGTGCTGAATTCTCCCTTTGTAGGTATACTATGGCCACTTGGGGCTAAGTGTGTCCCCGCGTGGATTGTATATTCATTTGTTCCTCTTCCACTCTTCATTGTGTTTCTTGCTGCTGCACTGCGACTTTGGTATTTGCTTCACGAAATACATGGAGTTCAACTGGGACACAGTGGTCTAAGTGTCTGCCCGTGTGGACTGTGAAGCCATTTAGTAATCCTCCACTTTTCCTGGTGTTTCTTGCTGCTGCACTGCGAGTTTTGTATTTGCTTCATGAAATACAAGGAGTTCAACTGGGACACAGTGCTGGAGGGAGTTCTATCACATGTGGTGGCTCACACATGAGCATTCATGAAACCGGCCTCTATACCACATAGTTTGCTCCCTTGACCATAGCAACCTGATTCTGTAAATTACCCTAAAACCTCTCCATATAACAAGATGTGTTTACTTATAATGGTCTCCTGGCTGCACCATGTCCGTCTCATGACATTTGGAATCCAAAGGCAGATCCACATGGCCCCATCACAGATGTTTTATCACACACCTGCCTACCGCTGCTCTAGGCCCTCTACTCATCAGGCTCCAAATTACTGGGATCTCGGTTCTACACCATTTTCATTAAACCCAATCAATCAAGGCACTGTCTGGTACACTCATGATCAGAAATAGGACATCCAAAGGTTCTGTATGCCACCTGTTCATGGGAATTTCAAAAATTTAAACTATTTATCTAGCCATTTATCAAGGATGAATTTGGAGGCACAGTGGATTTCAATTCATGCAGTTACCATTAAATGGTGAGTATGATCATTTCAATGAAAACTCTGGAGAACTCTCACAGGCAAGGCTTCCCAAAGAGTGTCCAAAAGGTCACCTGAAGCCAGGCTCATTGAGGTCTACAATTGAGATCCATGAGTGTTTTGATCTCAACTATGGCTGCCAAGTCTTTCAGAATAAAATCTTGTGGTATCCTGACTGAGATTCCCAGTGCTCTGTGGAAAGCTACCCTGGGCCTACATCTCAGGTTCCAAGGGCGACTCTCATGCATGGCCTCCTCAAATCCCAACACAACTCATGGCAATACTTCACTAAGCTCAGTTCCAGGACACAGTGTCTAAAAGGAGTCACACCAGAGTTCAGGCCCAGGAGGACCCAGTAATCTCTTCCAGCTACCACACATATGACCACAATTTAAATCAAAACACTCCCACATGGGCCTCATCTTCTTCTACACAGACACGCATCATAACCTCTGGCTGGAAGTTTCCATGAGGGGTGCAGCCCAAGACAGTGTCCAAAATAAGCTCCATTGCCCCTCATTTGCCAAAAGTCAGGGTGGCCTAAACACCCTTCCTTTGAACCAGGAGTGATCAAATAAGCCTGCCTTTAATACTGCTCTGCTTCTCCAATTTGAGGCCTAATGACTGTCAGGTGTAGATTTTCTATGTGATTTGGAGTCATGAGAAAACCCAAGCACCTATGGGCTATCCACTGTAGGGCTTTGAAGAACTCATTTGACCCAAATGATCCCTATTCTCACTTGACGGAAGTCAGGAACTGAAAAGGTCGAGCGAACTTCGGAGGAAAAGACCACCAAGAGACTGTCTCATGCCACAGCAAAGGGTTTATTGGGGGTCCAGCATGCTGAGGCTCAGAGCTCACTTCAGAGGAGCAAAGAACAAAGAGCCCCGAGAACAACTTGAGCAGAGTTTATATACATTCTTTAGAGAGGGCAGGGACTTTACATACATCATAGCCTCCTTTAGAAAATCATCATATACCGCGGGAAAATCAAATAATAACTCTAAAACATGATTAGCACATTCATTGGTGGGAACAGGTTGGGCAGCGGGTGATTGGTCAGCCGTGAGAAGGAGTATACATTTAAACTGATTGGTTGAAGCACTGAGATGTATACGTGCAAATCTGCATGGTTTCTGGGAAAGGGGTGGTTAAGTAACGAGGTGGTCAGGGAAGATTTCAACACACATCTAATGGGAAGATCCGGGAATTGTCTTAAGTGCCACAGGAATTTCAGGTTCTGAGTGCAGCTTGGAAAATGTACAAAACCTGGTTCTTTACGTTTCAATTTCAATTTCTTTTATTCTTTCATTTCCCACCCCTTTTTCTGACTACTTTTAATCTTAAAAGTAATGAATCAAAATTATTGTGGGGTTTCACATTCTATTCCTACCAGTGCAGCATATTTCTGTCTGATTATCATGAGTTTCACCTGCCTAATCTGAGCCTGGAGAAAGGAAACTATGTGGTTAGGCAAACAAGGTCCCACAGTTAGCAACACCATAAGGATGATCAGGGGTCCAGCTAAGTCTGATATTAGTGTAGTTACCAGGGGTACTCGGTTAACCATGACTCAAAGCACCCTTGTTGAATCTCCCATTCTCTCTGGCGCTCTTCAAGGTATTTTCTTAATTTACTCATGAATTATTTTGCAACTCCAATATGGTCAGCATAAAAACAACATTCTTCTCTCAGTGCAACACAGAGGCCCTCTCCCTCATCAAGAGGAGGTCTAATCCTCACCTGTTCTGTAAAACAACTTCAGAGAGAGAGGTTAAGGATTCCTGCAAAGCTGTTATGGAGGTCTCTAACGTCTTCAAGTCTTGATTTATTGCTGTTTCTAATTGGGCCATTTGTTGTTAACCACGCATCATAGAAGCTGTTCCCATACCCACTCCTGCAGCAGCTCCTATCCCCAATAGGATGGCTAGAGTAAGGGACAATGGTTCCCCTTGATATCGGGTTGTTTGTCCCCCTAGTAGACCTTCAAATGATTAGGCATTATGATAGAGTACCCTGGAGAGTATCTGCACCATTACACAATAATTTACAGGGCTGTCAAAGACCTGGGCTGAAATACAAGGAGTTCTGACTGTGTGGAGTTCAGTACCATAAAGGTTCCTTTAATTAGTTCCCAGGGGGAGGAGTCAGATGTACTCTGGACTGCGGAAGTAGGCAAAGACGGAATCCAGGAAGTATTAGATGGTAGAGGGGTTCTGGTAGATCTAGGCATGGAAGGTTTAGGAGGCTTAATCCCTGGCTTGAGGGGATTGGGTCCTATTGCTGTGGGATTTTCTTTCTTTTTAAGCCAGACGGTGAACCAGAGACCAAATTCATCACCTGGGCCATAAATATAGAATCGCATTCCCCACGTATTTCCCATAGGCCAGGTTTTTCTGAGGTAGCCCCTTCCTTTGGAAGTGAAAGTTATATTGAGGGGGTAACATAGAGTATTCTTTCCACAGCGAGTTTTTGACACCACTGGGCAAGCAGCACATTTCTTGGGATCAATCCAGGTGTCATTTCATCCTACCGGAATCATACCTTTCTGGGGAGTTTGGGTTCCACCATGCAGCTTTCGTTTGTTCACAACCCCAAGATCTACAATAAAAGTCACTGGGTCCTCCACAGGTTTGGGCCTGTTTTATGACTTTGGAAATCAGGTGGGCACACATAATAGTCAAGACTGGCTAATTTACACCTGAGCTGGGGGAGATGACATCCACAATTCATGGGTTAAGGTGGTCTATGTTGCCCTAGTTAGGGTTTGAGTGGGATCTGTGTGGGGTCCTCTATGTCAGGGAGATCCCAGTCAGGGAAGCCTATGGCAAGCTGACAAATTTCCGGGTGGAGAGATGGCCACCAAGTCCATAAGGTGGCTGTTTGTGAAATAGATCACACTACTTGCCCATTAGGATTCATTACTTGCCCTTGTTGCTGAGCACGCTGATGGGGATTAGGGCTTCTGGTGGTCATGGGAAGAATCCATAGCCCTACCCACATGACGGACACGCAACTTGAGATGGATACCAGTCTGTAGAAGTTTCCAGCCAGAGTCTGTACAGGGCTCAGGCATGAGATGGGAGGCATTGATCCAGGAAGTGATCCCATCCACTTTCACCACTGTGGGTGTTATAAGCAGCACCTGGTATGGTCCTTTCCAGTGGAGTTCCAGGGATGATACCTGACGCCATCTCACGTAGACGAAGCCTCCCACTTGATATCAATGTGGGGTTCCCTCGTCTCCAGTCTGATAAGCAGAGGCCAAATGTTTCCACAGGTATCGCTGGGTGCTGGGTTTGTTAAAGGGCTTTAAATCTGTCAAGCAAGGGGGTGTGAAAGGAATCATTAAGTCTCATAGTTGGGATTAGGTCCCCTACTGGAGGAAGGGCACCATTGAGAATTTCATAAGAGGTGAGGTTACACAAAGAGGCGGAGGGGGTATTTCTTTCACAAAACAGTGCATAAGGTTGGAGCATAGTCCAATTTTTTATGCCAGTATCCAAGCTTAATTTTGTTAAGTACTCTTTGATGGTTCTATTCATCCTTTCTACCTGTCCTGAGCTATAGGGTCTATAAGCACAATGTAACTTCCAATTAATCCCCAGGGTCCTGGCAAATCCCTTACTTTCCTGGGGCATGAATGCCGGTCCGTTAGCGGACCCTATTACCTTTGGCAGGCCGAACCTTGGAAAAATGTCTTCTACGATCTTTTTGACTACCATCTGAGCTGTTTCTTTCTTCATGGGGAAGGCTTCGACCCATCCTGAAAAAGTATCTACAAAGACTAGGAGATATTTAAGTTCATACCTTGCTGGCTTAATTTCAGTAAAGTTCAATTCCCAGAATTGTCCTTGTCTGGTTCCTTGTAAGCGCTTCCCTGCAGGAAGCTTGGATGGGTAAGCATTAACTACTTGGCAGACTTGACAAGCTCTAGTCACCTGCTCAGCTATTTCTTTCCTCTGTGAGTCAGTCAATAATAAGTCCTTTCTCCGGTCCTTTAAGAGTGCCTATATCTTCTCTGAGTCTAAGTGGGTGAGCTGGTGTACGTCTTTGACATAAAGGTGGGCTTTTGAAATTGTAAACTTGGCTCTGTAGGATCCCAGAGTTCTGTATCTGTCTCCTCAGATGATAAGTTGCCTGAATGTTCCGGTGCGGCCAAGTCTCCTGATTGTTGTTCCCCCTGGTGTGGAAAAAGTTAACACAGTCACTCCATTTAGGGCTGCCAATTAAGCTTCCTCATCTGCCCTTCTTTTTCCAACCGCCAAGGGTTCGTTTCCCTTCTGGTGCCCTGGGCAGTGCACTATAGCTAGTTCCTTAGGGCCCTGCACTGCTGAGAGAAGTTGGAGGATCTCATCTTTGTTCTTTATTTCTTTCCAGGTGGAGGTTAATAACCCCCTTTGATGGTAAATAGCCCCGTGCACATTTGCAGTGGCAAATGCATAGCGGCTATCAGTGTATATGGTGGCCCTTTTGCCTGTTGCTAGTTCCAATACTTTCGTAAGGGCAATCAGTTCTGCTTTTTGGGCTGATGTCAGTTCTGGGAGACCAGAGGAACAGATGACATTAATTTTGCTAACTACTGCTTCTCCAGCCCACCGCTTACCATCTTGGAGGAAGCTGCTGCCATCCATAAACCATACAACTTCAGGGCAAGGCAGTGGCTGATCCTTCAAGTCTCGTCGTATACTGGTTTCCTCTGCCAGTATGTGTTGACACTCATGAGCAACGGGTCTTGATGATTCTTCTGGCAGCAGTGTAGCCGGGTTGAGTGGAGCAGCGGGTCCCAGTGTGATTCTGTCTTTGTCAAGCAAGAGGTTCTGGTAGTGGGTTATTCTAGAGTTTGATAGCCACATCTCTGGAGGCTGACAGATGATGCACTCCAGGGCATGGGGGACTATAATCGTTAGCTTCTGTCCCAACGTTAATTTATCAGCATCTTTTATTAGAAGGGCTGCCGCTGCTATAGCTCTTAAGCAATGGGGCGACCCACTAGCCACTGGGTCCAGTTTATTTGATAAGTATTCTACCGGCCTTTTCCAAGGTCCCAAAGTCTCAGTGAGCACAACCCGTGCTATTCCTTTCTTTTCCTCGATGTAGAGACTGAAGGGTTTTTCTATATCTGGGAGTGCTAAGGCCGGAGCAGATAGCAGCACCTTTTTTCTGACATTATCAAAAGCTTGTTGGTGCTCAGGGGTCCATTGGAAGTGGGCATCCCCCTTTATCAGCGGGTATAAAGGGGCAGCCAGAGACGCGAACCCAGGAATCCATAACCTGCAAAAGCCGGCAGTCCCAAGAAACTCCCTGAGTTGTCTCTTATTAGATGGGGGCAGTATCTGCACAAAGGTTCATTTTGTGGGCTCAGTGAGCCATCCTTTGCCACCCCTAAGAGAATAACCCAGGAAGATTACTTCTTGCTGACAAATTTGGGCCTTTTTGGCAGAAGCCCTATATCCAAGCCGAGCAAGCTTGGAAAATAATGCTTGGGTCCCAGACTCATAGTTCTCTTTGGTGTTGGCTGCCAGTAGCAGACCATCCACATATTGGAGTATGGTGACATCGGGGTGTGCAGTTTTGAAGTCATTGAAGTCCTTGTGGAGGGGTTCATCAAAGAGAGTGGGAGAGTTTTTGAACCCCTGTGGGAGTCTAGTCCAGGTTAGTTGGACAGATGTCCCTTTTTCGGGGTCTATCCACTCAAAAGCAAACAGCAACTGAGTGTCCTTATGTACGGGCAAGCAAAAGTGAGCATCTTTTAAGTCTAGCACAGTGTACCATTCCTGCTCCAGATTCAGAGCGCTAAGCAAATTATATGGATTCGGTACAGTGGGGTGAATGTCCTGCACTCTGTTGTTGATCTCTCTTAGGTATTGAAGCGTCCGGTAGTCCCCAGTTCCTGGCTTTCTTACTGGTAGCAGGGGGATATTCTAGGACAAATGACAGGGCCTTAAGACCCCAAGAGCCAGGTATTTCTGAATATGGGCCCTTATCCCATCCTTAGCTTCTTTGATTAGAGGATATTGTTTAACACTGATTGGAGAGATAGAGGCTTTTAATTCTACTACTATTGGAGGTTGTTATATGGCTAGACCTAACCCAGCAGTTTCTGCCCAGGCATTAGGATAATCTTTTATCCATTTCTGGGGTAGTTTGCCTGTTTGATCAGTCCTAGGAGGCGCGAAGTGTTGATGTTCATCTTCTACGGATGTTGTCAAAGCCATGACTATGGGAGTTTTTACTGAAGGCTTTAGAAACTCCACTTGGGGACCATCAGGGTTAAAGGTTATTCTAGCCCAGAGTTTGGTAAGCAGATCCCAGCCCATCAATGGGGCTGGGCATTCTTGGATTACTTGGAAAGCGTGGTGGACTTTTCCATTTCCTAGGTCCATAGTCCTCTTAGTTGTCCCAGCCCAATATCTACTGCCATTAGTACCTTTAACAGGGGACCATTTATTTGATAGGGGGCCCAGTGGGGTCTTAAAGGTTGATTATACTGCTCCTGTATCCACTTCAAAGTTCACTGGGGTCCCCTCCACTTTAAATGTTACCCTGAGCTCAAAGAGGGGATCCGAGCCCCGACTTTCCTAGTCCTCTTCTAGAGTCAGCACGGCGGACTGGCATCTCTGCTTCTTTCGGAGGCACTCTTTGGCCTAGTGTCCTGTTTTCTTTACAGTAGGCACACTGATCTGAGGCCAGGGGCAGCCATTGGCGGGGGCCCAGGTATCCCTTTCTGACTCCCTGCTTTTTAACTTCTGGCATATTTGGTGCTCTGACCAGAACCTTAGTCAATGCTTTAGTCTGCCTTTTGCTCCTTTCATCCTCCTTTTGTTCCCTTTCCGTCTCTCTCCTCTGTTCCCTTTCCTCCTCAGTTTCTCTCTTATAATATACTTTCTCAGCATCTCTTACTAAATCTCTCAAGGTCTTATCTTGTAATACATCTAGACGTTGTAACTTTCTCTTAATATCTAGGGCAGCCTGCTCGATAAAGGCCATTGCAACAGATGCTTGTTCATCCTCTGCCTGAGGATCAAAAGTAGTATATTTCCTATATGCTTCCATAATTCTCTCCAGAAACATAGAGGGAGACTCATTAGGCCCTTGGATAATCTCTCTTACCTTGGCCAAATTAGTCGGCCCTCTGGCGGCCACTCGGAGACCCGCTATTAGAGTCTGGCGATAAGTGGACAGATGCTACCTACATTTAAAGGTGTTTGGGTGCCAGTTGGATCGGTTCATTGGCCCGTAGGGACGGAGAGGAAGCATCATAGGGGCTTCCGAGTTTTCTATTATCCGTCACCGTCGGGTTCCTTTAGGTGGCCCAGCTTCCTCCAGGGGAGGAGGGGTTGCTGCTTCTGCAGAGAAGTCCCCTGGAGTGCTTGGGTCTGGCCCAATTGCCTCTAGCGGCGGAGAGGCTGAGTCAGCGGCGAGAATATCATCTGGAACGTGTTGGGGGTTGGAGAGCGAGGGTAGAGGATAAGGAGTGGGAGGAGTGTCCAGTCTTGTGACTCAGGGAGAATGGAAGGAAGAGGGGGAGGAGTGGAAGGTTTGAATGATAGGATGCTGGGCGAAGGGGTATATGGCTGTTGATCTGGGTGGCCACGTGGCCCCAGCTGAAAGACAATATCTCTGACTTTTCGGATTAGAGGGAAGTAGAAGGATCCTTCTGGGGGGCCACCTGACTCTGAGAATAGGCCATTCTGAAGCACAGAGAATCTGCCAGGTACGGCATTTTACTGAAAAAGAAAGATTCTGGGCCCTTGAGCGGACATCAGTCCAATGATCAAGTGTCAGGGACAGAGAAGTGGAAGTGCTTTGTCCCATAATGAGAGTTACTCAAACAGGGACAGTGAAGACACAAACGCAACACAGACAAAGACAAACAGTAAACGTTTAACATGAGTCCAAGACAAAGATTAGAACTGAGTAACTGCCAAAACCTGATGGGTTAGACAATAAAGACAGCCGGAAAACTCAACATGAGTTCAGAACAATGACCAAAACTGAGTAGCCGGCAAAACCTGATGGGCTGGCGAACCGAATCCTGAAGCAAAATATAAACGAGTTGAAGAAATTAGTATTCCTTGATTTCTCTAGTCCTCTGGAGTGTCCCCCAGGAATGTGGCCTGTAGCTCTGTGACACATCTGTCAGCCACCATCAGAGAGAGCTAATGCTCTTCACTGACAGCCACTTTGCCAATCCATAACCTGAAACCCAAAACCAGAAAGAGGTGCCTTACTTACCCCGAGAGGAGTCCATTGGGGTCTTTTGTCCGCCGCTGCCGGATATCTCACCTGGGGCCTCCAGATGAAAAGGTGGGGCGAACGTCAGAGAAAAAGACCACCAAGAGGCTTTCTCATGCAACAGCAAAGGTTTTATTGGGGGTCCAGCATGCTGGGGCTCAGAGCTCACTTTAGAGGAGCAAAGAACAAAGAGCCCTGATAACAACTTGAGCAGAGTTTATATCCATTCCTTAGAGAGGGCAGGGACTTTACATACATGATAGCCTCCTTTAGCAATTCATCATATACCATGGGAAAATCAAATAACAACTCTAAAGCATGATTAGCACTTTCATTTGCGGGAACAATTCGGGCAGGGGGTGATTGGTCAGCCCTAAGAAGGGGTATACATTTAAACTGATTGGTTGAATACCTGAGATGTATACTTGCTGAGCTGCAGGGATTCTGGGAAAGGGTTGTTAAGTAACTAGGTAGTCAGGGAAGATTTCAACACACATCTAATGGGCAGATCCGGGAATTGTCTAAACTGCCACAGGAAAGTGCAGCTTGGAAAGTTTACAAACCTGGTTCTTTACATTTCAATTTCAATTTCAATTTCTTTTATTCTTTCAGAACCTTACAGAGAAAGGCAAGAGGCTTAATCCACAATGACTGCTCTTTTGGCCATTTTGGTTTTGGATGCACACATGGGATCTTTCTTTCGATCCATCTGGTGCTGATAATCTAAGTCACAGCCTCACACAGGGCCAAGAGGCTAATTAAGACACAACCAATTTCAAAGCAATTACTACTCTGAGGTCAGTTACAGAACTCAGTCTCTGAGGAGAATCACACCAGTGTTCAAGGCTAGGTGCACCCAGTCATCTTTTCCAACCACCACATAAATGACCACAATTAAAACCAAAACAATTCCACATGGCCCTCATCTTCTTCCATAGAGTCACTCATCATAACCTCTGGCTGGAGGATTCCTTGAATGGCGCAGCTCAAGAGAGTGTCCAAAATAAGCTTCCTTGCCCCTCATTTGCCTAAACTCAGGGTGGCCTGGACACCCTTCCTGTGAACTAGGATTGATCACATACGTCTGCCGCTAATACTGCTCTACTTCTCCAATTAGAGGCCTACTGACTGTCAGGTATAAATTCCTTATGTGATTTGGATTCATGATTAAACCCAAGCACCTCTGAAGAGCTTGGAAGAACTCATTTGACCCAAAAAATCCCTATACTCCCTTGAAGAAGGTCAGGAACCTAACAGAGGAAGGCAAGAGACATCATCCACAATGACTTATGTTTTTGCCATTTTGGTTTTGGATGCACACATTGGATGTTTCTTTAGATCCATCAGGCGCTGAAAATCTAAGCCATAGCCTCTCACAGGGCCAAGAGGCTGATTCAGACACATGGCTTTCCAAAGCAATTAAGCAAAGAGCCACAGGTGATGCCCATTCATTTCCATTTGAAAACTGTTTCCTTCAGGCTTCACCAAGGGGTGGCCTGAGGCAAAGACCTTCCTGACATTCAGGGCAAAAGATCAATAGGTTAGCAAAAGGCCCAAAACAGGGTTTCTCCACTGAGGCTTTTCTGGTCACACTGATATCTGAGTTTTCTGAGATGCTCCAATTCCCTCCAGCTATCCAGAACATAGCCATGTCGCAGAGTTTGGAGGTGGTACATATTTTGGACACAAAACCATGAACCTATTCTGGAGAGTGGCCA
This sequence comes from Callospermophilus lateralis, assembly GCF_048772815.1. Lineage (NCBI taxonomy): Eukaryota > Metazoa > Chordata > Mammalia > Rodentia > Sciuridae > Callospermophilus > Callospermophilus lateralis. Next base: position 412,710 of record NW_027512781.1, read on the forward strand.
AAATTCAGGAAGAAAACAGAAACTTAGTAAGATAGTAGGTGTTGCCCATCGATAAGGCAACCTGCAGTCCATTACTAAAATGGACAGGATGAATGCTGGGAAGCTTTCTACTAGACAGGACACATCCATTGATGCATTCTCTTTTCTAATGTCTACAACCATGGACACAGTGGGAGACACAGACACAGAAACACTTGCCTTGTCAAAGTTCTTTCTAGAAATAGTCCACTCCAAACCAAACACACCGCCTTTCCTACCTATTCTCAGAACATGAGACAAAACCACAAACTCACACACACACTCAAAAAGGCACCTCCTTCCCCCAAGTAAGTCTGTGACTATCCAGAGTGTCCTTTGACTGGTGGGCCATTTTATGTTCCCCCGAAAAGGCCAGTCTTGTCTTAGATCTGGTCTCCTTGTCAAACACTGTGAAGTTGTCAGGAGCCTGTTCTGACCACTACATGCTTTCTCAGGGAAGGCCCGTCTTCAGAACTCTCCTCGCATTTGGCCATCCTCACATCAGTAGGTACCAAAAAAGACAGACTCTGTCCTTGGTAAATCCAAACATGTGAGCCCACTGGGACTGAGACTGGGACTGGCTCTGTGTGCCTGGCTTCCTGGATCCCAAATTCAGAGAGTTCCATCACCAAGGAAGTGAGGTAGGTCACTTATTTAATGAGTTCACTGCCTTGGCAACCACTTTGTTATAACAGTTGCTTCCAAGGGTCCCATGAGATGGAGGATACCCTACTTCCTCTGACACTTTCACTAGTTAGAATGGTATATCAACCATATGGAACCAGAAACAGCTCTCCACATTGTCCTGGTTTGGTCCATATTCTCTCCATTAAAAATAGAGAGGCTGATTCAGACACAACCCTTCATCCTGACAAGGTTGTTTGCCATGGAAGATGACTTTTGCTCTCTCAGGTCCTACATAGCTGCCTTATACTTCTCCAGGGATCATTTCTGCTTGGACCATTGAGTTTCTAAGCAGGTGGAAGATCCCCTACATTCCTGTATTGTAAGACAAACTCTGTCCCTGCTCTTCTGTAAAGGTAGATTGAGGGAAGAGTGTATGGTTAGGGTTAATAACAGGTTCGATTTTGGTGAGGAGTCATTCTGTTGGATGAATAATGGTATTGGGAACCTGCGATATTTACAAGAATATATAGGTAAAATATAAGTATGGAAACAGAAATCTAGGTATGATTTGAAGCCCAGAAAGACATTGGGACCTTCATTGGGATACTTAGATTTGAATTATGTTCTGCACAGATGTCTCAGATAAATTGATATACAATGTTATAGGACCTTGTACCTTGGATGATTGAATGTCGAAGAGAACATCCAGGATAAAAGGGATAGTTGGTAGTATTAGGAAGACAGTTTGTACGTTTAAAAAGAAGAGTGAGTATAAGTTTTGGACCAAAAATTCTTTAGCAATAGGGTTTCGGGTAGAGAGTGAATATGAATGTCAGAACGTGTGAAGAATCAGTCACAATGATGAACTGGGGAAAATATGTAGGAAAGCAGATATCCATAGAGACATTAGGAAATCATGCAAAGTGTAAAGTGAGTGATTGGATTAGACATTTTCAATATGATTGAGTTTCAATATATAATCTTAGGAAAAAACAAATATGTAGTCCCCAAAAAGATTGACAAGTGGGAGCATTAGGCAGCCTGGACATGGATGTTTTTAGTAATCCATGTTCATTTTCCATTTAGACTTTGGTACAATCATAAGTGTGATATTTGCATTTTCTGACCAGAATATTACTGTGATAAAATGTATATGTGGATCAGGTAACATGAGTATTTCTTCCACCATTTCTTGGAGCCATATTTTGAAGATGTATAAATTAGTATTGTGGGTAAAAATAGATGTACCCTGTGTCTATGAATATAGAGATAATGCATGAATAGAGCGTAGTGTGAATAAATAATATTAATTGTTCCAACTTTAAATAATGGATAAAATTGATATCTAAAAATATTCAGGAAATCTTATATTGATATACATACATTCATTTCAACCAGTAATACATCTAATGGTAATATTAGGGTTGTGGTTTATCCTGAAGTGTGTGTGAGTTTTGCTTCAAACTGATTATGGAAATCAAATATAATATTTTTGGAAAGAAGTCTCATGAAAAGACCAGTCAAGAAACATGGAAGAATACTTGTGTTCTGAAGCAGGAAGTGATTGACATTGAAACAAATGTCTAAAAATTTGTGAACTTGTGGATAAAATATATATCCTACGATGTGCATAAACTGCAGAAATAGTAATGTACCATTGTTGAATAAAAATGAACGTCAAATTATATGTCATGTCCCATAGGAGTCTACTTGCGTTGATATTAAACTGGGTCAGTTACTCTAGAAATATTAGCATTTGTGTGCAGCTTTCACTGAAGTCAGTTTTCAGTACTAGGAAACAAATATATATTTCAAGTTGATGAATAATTCTGAGAATAATCTTGTGAAAAATCGATTATAAATCTAAATACATCAACATGAATAAATTTAGGGAGTATATATAAGACACATATATTTCATATTTTGAAAAATCTGGAGAGTATGTATATATATATATATATATATATATATATATATATATATACACAAAACATACACACAGACTATAAAAAGTAGCAATACATATGCTAATCGAAATTCATCATTAAATATATATAATTCACATATGCAAAAATAATTATTTTACTGAACATGGATTTTTGTATAATGTTTTTCTATTAGGAAGCTCACCCATAGGTTGAATTTTCAGTTTCAACAGCGTTTAGGAGGAGGGATCTCTTCTCACAATTTGTATCTTCCAAGTCAGACAAAACAAAAAAATTAACCTGTGATACCAGGTAGGATTCTATATGTGCATATAAATATACATGTGCTGAATAGTCTATAGAGAAAGGGAGACAGGAATTCACATATTAGTTAATTTTAAAAACACATGGAGAATTATTTTAACCAAAAATTGACTAGATTTATAACACCTATCCTTTATCATGTAAAAGGCAAGTCCAAATATACACCATGCCTCCACTGAACTGCATGTATTTCTATTTTGTTTTGGTTATTTTTCCTCCATCATATTAGGATTAGTAGTCAGAGTCTAGTAGGGTATGGGTTAGTGTCATGGTTTCAGTATTTTGATTGGAAAATAAGAAAATGAATCCAATGTGTATGCAAATATGTGCCACACAAAAATATTCCCACTCTCATCCAGAACAATGAATTGCCATTACCTTCACCCCAAATAAGACACAATTAGAGGAGAAGAGTTAGAAAATCTGTGAATACATATATGGAATGGAACATAATCAGGAGTTCACAACCTTGGAGGTGGTAGAGGAGTTTCCAAAAGTTAGGGTCAGGGTAAACACTCCACAAACATGGAGCTCTGCTGGCCTAAAAACTTCTTGAGAAACTGTATCTGAGTTCGGGCACTTGAAATATATGTTGTTGTCAGGAGCTTTAGCTTCATTTGTAGTGAGACCATCAAAGATGGGTCTGCATCTATGTGACCTGGAGAACATGGTTTCTTTTTTTTTAATGAACATAAGGGAGCAGTGCTGAATTCTCTCTTTGTAGGTAAACTGTGGCCACTCGGGTCTAAGTGTCTCCCCATGTGGACTGTGAAGCCATTTGGTCATCCTCCACTTTTTGTGGTGTTTCTTGCTGCTGCACTGGGAGTATGGTATTTACTTAACGAAATACAATGAGTTCAACTGGGACAAAATGCTAGAGTGAGTTCTGTCATGTGTGGTGGGTCAGGTTCCCCAGGAGAATGCACCAACAAGTCTTCTATCCAACATAGCTTGTCCCCTTGACCATAGCAACCTGTTTCTTAAAATTGACGTTAAACCTCTCCATATAACGAGATGCCTTTACATATAAGGGTCTGCTGGCTACACTATTTCAGTCACAAGCCATTTGAAAGCCAATGGAAGATCCACATGACCCCACCACAGATATTTTATCACACATCTGCACACCACTGCTCTAGGCCCACTACTCAGCAGGCTCCAACTTACTGGCATCTCTGTTCTACACCATTTTCATAAAACCAAGTCAATTAAGCCACTGTCTGGTACACTCATGATCAGAAACAGGACATCCAAAGATTCTCCAGTGCCACCTGGTCATAGGAATTTCAAATATATCATGGTATTTATCTGAGATTAGGAAGATAGACGGTAGGATTAAAAAGAAGGGTGAGTAAAGGATTTGGACATTAAGTTCTGCTTCTCCAATTTGACGTGTATTGTCATGCATGGGCGACTCTCATGCCTGGCCTCCGAAAATCCCAACACAATTCATAGCAATACATCTCTAAGGTCATTTCCAAAACTCCGTTTCTAAGGGGAATCACACCAGAGTTCAAGCCCAGGTGGACCCATTCATCTCTTCCAACCGCCACACAAGTGACCACAATTAAAAACAAAACACTCCCACATGGCCCTCATTTTCTTCCATGTAGACACTCATCATAATCCCTTGCTAGAGGTTTCCATGAGGGACACAGTCCAAGACAGTGTCCAAAATAAGCTCCCTTCCCCCTCATTTGCCTAAAGTCAGGGTGGCCTGGGCACCCTTCCTGTGAACCAGGAGTGATCAAATAGGACTGCCATTAATGCTGCTCTGCTTCTCGAATTTGAGGCCTACTGACTGTGGGGTTTAGATACTTTATGTGAATTGGAGTCATGAGAAAACCCAAGAATCTCTGGGCTTCCCTCTGCAGGGCTTTGAAGAACCCATTTGAGTGAGTCTAGGAGTTGGACCAAAAGTTCTTTAGCAATAAGGTTTTGGTGAGAGAGTAAATGTAAATGTCAGCACATTTGAAGGGTCATTCCCAATGATGAACTGGAGAAAAGGTATTTGAAAGCAGATACCAATGGAGACATTAGGAAATCAGGCAAAGTACAAAGTGAGTGGTAGGATAAGACATTATTAACAGGGTTGAGTTTGAATATATAATCTTAGGAAGAAACAGATATGTAGTCACCAATAGGAATAATATTTGAGAGCATTAGGGAACCAGGACATGGATGTTGTTAGTAATACATGCTCACATTCAATTTAGGCTTTGGTACAGTCATAAGTGTGACCCTTGCATTTTGTGTCAGGAATATTACTGTGATGAAATGTATATGTATATCAGGTGACTAGAGTATTTTTTCCACCATTTCTGAAAGCAATATTTTAAAGACTTATAAATTAGTATTGGGGATACAAATACATAGACCCTGGGTCTATGAATATAGAGATGATGCCTTAATAGACCATACTGTGAATAAATAATATAACAGGTTCCACTTTTAATATTGGATTGAATTGATATCTGAAAATACATAAGAAATTTTATGTTGATATACAATCATTCATTCCAAACAGTTATACATCTAATGGTCATAATAGAGTTATGGTTTATCATGATGGGTGTGTGAGTTTGCCCCAAAAGTGATTATGGAAATCGAAAACAATGTGTTCAGAAAGAAGTCTCATGAAAAAACCAGTCAAGAAAGCTGGAGGAATACATGTGTTCTGAAGCAGGAAGTGATTGAAAGTGAAACAAATGCCTATAAATTTGCTAAATTGTGGAAGAAATATATATCGTATGATGTGCATAAAATGAAGAAAACTAATATACCAGTGTTGAATAAAAATGAACGTCAAAATAGACATCATGGAACATAGGAATCTACTTGCACCGATGTTAAACTGGGTAAGTTACTGTAGAAATATTAGCATTTGTATATACCATTCACTGAATTTAGTTTTCAGTACTAGGAAACAGATATGTAGTTCAGGTGGATGAATATTTCTGAGAATAATCTTGTGAAAAGTTGATTAGAAATCCAAATATATGAACATTAATGAATTTAGGAGTGTATAATAAGACACATATATTTTACATTTTGAAAAATCTGGAGAATATATATATATATATATATATATATATATATATATATATATATATATATATATATATATACACACACACACACACAAAACCCACACAGAGCAATTAAAAAGTAGCAATATATATGCCAATCAAAATTCATCGTGAAATTTATATGATCCACATATCCAAAAATATTTATTTTACTGAACATGGATTTATATATAATGTTGTTCACCTAGGAAGCTCCCCCATAGGTTGAATTTTCTGTTCCACAATTTGTATCTGTCAAGTTGGCCACCTCACAAGTATGTACGTGTGATACCAGGTAGGATTCAATATGTGCATATACAAATACATGTGCTTAATAGGCTACAGAGAAAGGGAGACAGGAATTCACATATTTGTTAACTTTAAAAACACACGGAGAACTACTTCAATTAAAAATTGACTAGATTTATAACTCCAAACCTATGTATTGCAAAAGGCAAGCCCAACTATACACCACCCCTCCTCTGAACTGCTTGTATTTCTATTCTGTTTGAGTTATTTTTCTCCATCACATTAGGATTAGTAGTCAGAGTCTAGCAAGCTATGGGTTAGTGTCAGGGAATCAGTATTTCGAATGGAAAATTGGAAAATGAACACAATGTGTATGCAAATATGTGCTACACAAAAATCTTCTTATTCTCTTCCAGAAAAATTTATTGTAATTAACTCCGCCCCAAGTAATACAGAATTAGAGAAGAAGAGTTAGAAAATCTGTGAATACATATCTGGAATGGAATATGCTCAGGAGTTCACAACCTTGGAGGTGTTAGAGGAGTTTCCCAAAGTAAGGGACACAGTAAACATTTCTCAAATGTGGAGCTCTGGTGCCCTAAAGACTTCTTGGGAAACTGCCTATGTGGTTGGGCACTTGAAATATATATTGTTTTCAGGAGCTTTTGATTTCTTTCTAGTGAGACCATCAAAGCTGGGTCTGCATCTATGTGACCTGGAGGACATGGATTCTTATTTTCCAATGTACATGAGGTAGCAGTGCGGAATTCTCTCTTTGTAGGTAAACTGTGGCCATTGTGGGCTAAGTGTCTCCCTGGGGGACTGTGAAGCCATTTGGTCATCCTCCAATTTTCATGGTGTTTCTTGCTGCTGCACTGGGACTTTGGTATTTGCTTCACGATATACAAGGAGTTCAAATGGGACACAGTGGTGGAGGAAGTTCTGTCTTGTGCGGTGGGTCAGGGTTCTCAGGAGAATGCACCAAGCAGGCTTCTATCCCTCATAGCTTGCCCCCTTGTCCATAGAAACCTGGTTCTGAACATTGCCCTGAAACCTCTCCATATAACAATATGCCATTTCATTGAACATTCTGCTGGCTGCACCATGTCAGTCACAAGCAATTTGGAAGCTAATGGCAGATTGACATGGCCTCACAAAGATGTTTTATCATACACCTTCCCACCTCTGCTCTAGGCCCACCACTCAGTAGGCTCCAACTTACTGGTATCTCTGTTCTACACCATTTTTATGAATCCCAGTCAATCAAGGCACTGCCTGATAGATTCATGAATGATGTAGGACATCCAAATGTTCCCAGTGCGACCAGGTCATGGGAAATTCAAAAATTTCATGGTATTTATCTAGGCATTTTTCAAGGATGAAGTTGGAAGCACTGTGGGTTTTAATTCATTCGGGAACCATTAAATGGTGAGGATGCTCATTTCAATGAACGCTATCGAGAACTCTCACAGGCAAGACTTTCCAAAGAGTGGCCAAAAGGTCACATGAAGCCAGGCTCATTGAGGTCTACAATGTGAGGTCCATGTTTGTTTTGATTCTCAACGATGGCTGACATGCCTTTAAGAATAAAATCATGTGATATCCTGGCTGAGATTCACAGTGCTCTGTGGAAAGGTACCCTGGGCCTATATCTCAGTTTCCATGGGCGACTCTCATGCGTGTCCTCCTAAAATCCCAACACAAGTCATGGCAATACTTCTCTGAGGTCAGTTTCAGAACTCACTCTCTAAGGGGAATCACGCCACTGTTCAAGCCCAGGTGGACCCAGTCACCTCTTCCAACCGCCACACAAATGAAAACAATTGAAACCAAAAAAAATCCCACATGGCCCTCATTTTATTTCATATAGACACTGAACATAACCTCTTGCTAGAGGTTTCCATGAGGAGCACAGTACAAGACAGTATCCAAAATAAGCTCCCTTGCCCCTCGTTTGCCTAAAGTTTGAGTGGCCTGGACACCCTTCCTGTGAAACAGGAGTGATCTAATAGGCCTGCATTTAATACTGCTCCACTTCTCCAATTTGAGGCCTACTGACTGTGGGATTTAGATTATTTATGTGTATTGGAGTCATGATAAAACCCAAGCACCAATGGGCTAGCCTCTGCAGGGCTTTAAAGAACTCATTAGACCCAAAGGATCCTTATTCTCACTTGATGGAGGTCAGGAAACTTACAGAGAAAGACAAGAGAATTCACCCACAATGACTGCTCTTTTGGCCATTTTGGTGTTGGATGCATACATGGGATCTTTCTTTACATCCATCAGGTGCTGACAATCTAAGCCACAGCCTCACACTGGGCCAAGAGCCTGATTCAGACACATCCCTTTCCAAAGCAATTAAGCAAAGAGACACAGGTGATGCCCATTCATTTCCATTTGAAAACGGTTTTCTTCAGGCTTCACAAACGGGTTGGCCTGAGGCAAAGTCCTTCCTGACTCAGGGGAAAAGAACAATTGTTAAGCAAAAGGCCCAACCACGGTTTCTCCACTGAGATGTTAGTAGTCACACTGATATCTGAGTTTTCTGAGATGCTCGCCATTCCCTTCAGCTATCCAGTATATGGCCATGTGACAGAGCTTGGTGGTGGTAGATATCTTGGACACAAAACCATGAGCCTATTCTGGAGAGTGGCCAGAATTCAGGAAGAAAACTGGAACTTAGGAAGATAGCAGGTGTTACCCATTGATTATGCAAACCCTGGTCCATTCATTAATTGGGCAGGATGAATGCTCGGAAGCTTTCTAATAGACAGGACACATCCATTGATGCATTCTTTTTTTCTAATGTCTACAACCACGGACACAGTGAGATACACAGACATAGAAACACACGCCCTGTGAAACGACTTAGTAGAAACATTTCACTCCAAACCTCAAAACCGTCTTTCCTACCTATTCTCAGAACATGAGACAAAACCACAAACCCACACCAACACCCAAAAAGGCACCTGCTTCCCTCAAGTAGGTCTGTGACTATCCAGAGTGTCCTCTGACTTCTGGACCATACTATGTTCTCCCAAAATGGCCTGTCCTTTATCAGATCTGGTCTCCTTGGTCAACTCTGTGAAGTTGTCAGGAGCTAGTGGTGAGCCACTACCTGCTTTCTCAGGAATGGCCCCTCTTCAGAGCTTTTCTGGAATTTGGCCATTCTCACATCAGTAGGTACCAAGAAAGATTGACTCTGTCCTTGGTAAATCCAAACAAGTGAGCCCACAGGGACTGTGACTGAGACTGGCTTGGAAGCCTGGCTTCCTGGATCCCATGTTCAGAGAGTTCCATCACCACGGAAGTGAGGTGAGGTCACTTCCTTCAGGAACTGAATGAGTTCACTGGCTTGGCAACCACTTTGTCCTAACAGTTGCTTCCAAGGGTCACATGAGATGGTGGCTGCCCCAACTTCCTGTGACACTTTCACAAGTTAGATTGGTATATCAACCATAGGAACCTGGGAACAGCTCTCCACAGAGGCCGGGTTTGTTCCATCTTCTCTACATTAGGACGAGAGAGGCTGATTTGGACACAACCCTTCATCCTGGCCAGGTTGTTTGTCATGTAAGATGACTTTTACTCTCCCAGGTCCTTCATAGCTGCCTACATCTTCTCCAGAGGACATTTCTGCATGGACCTTTGAGGTTCTCAGCAGGTGGAAGATCCACTACATTCCTGTATTGTAAGACTAACTCTGTCCCTCCTCTCTGTAATGTTAGATTGAGAGGAAAGTGTACGGTTAGTGTTAATAACATTTTCGATTTGGTTAGGAATCATTCTGCTGGATGAATAATGGTATTGGGAACCTGTGATATGTATGAGAATATATAGGTGAAATACATGTATGAAAACAGAAATCTAGGTAAGTTTTGAAGCCCAGAAGAGAATTGGGCCCTTGATTGGGATACTTAGCTTTGAATTAGGTTCTGCACAGATGTGTCAGATTAATCAATATTCAATGGCCTAGGACCTTGTACCTTGGATGATTGAATGTAGAAGAGAACATCCAGTCAAAAAGGGATAGTCGGTAGTTAAAGGTTAATAAAATAGGTACTTGTCACTTCCTGTTTCTCTGTATGCTTAACAAAACACTTTTGAAATCTTGAGAACTCTTTGCTAATCTTGTTCCCAGAATGTGCTCTCCCCAACTGCCAAACTGCAGAATGTACTCCCTCACCCGTGTGCACGCACACTGCCCACTCACCCGGACCCATCAATAAACTTTCCTCCCTGCCCTCTCCAAGAAAATTATATAAACTCTGCTTAAGGTGTTCTCAGGGCTCTCATCTCTTTTCAATTGAGCTCTGAGCCCCAGCATGCTGGACCCCCAATAAACCCTTTGCTGTTGCATGTGACAATCTCTTTGTGGTCTCTTCCTCCAAGGCTTGCCCGACCTTTTCATATGGAGGTTCCACTGAAATCCAGCAGCGGCGAATGTGAGACCCCATGTGTCGTGGCTTTCACTATTTGTGTATCTTTCATTATGGGACAGAGCACTTCAATGCCTCTGTCCCTGACCATTGATCACTGGCCCAAAGTCCACATAAGGGCTCAGAATCTTTTTTATTTAGTAAAACACTGGACCTGGAAGACGCTCTGTGCCTCAGAATGACCCACCTTTTGAGTCGGATAGCCTCTAGAAGGATCTTTCTACTTCCCACTAATTTAAAAAGTTAGAGATATTGTCTTTTAGCCAGGGCCACATAGCCATCTGGATCATTCCGCCATATATCTTAACTTTGCAGGACCTCTGCAAATCTCCTCCTCCATGGGTGAAGCCTTTCCTTACCGCTGCCCCTGCTCCTACTCCTTCCCCCATGACCTCTCAAACCCTCTGCTCTTCTTCCTTCTCCACCCTCTGTTCTCCCTGAGTCACAAGATTTGACTCTACTGGATTCTCCTCCCCCTCCTTATCCCCTGCCCTCTTCCCCCAATCCCCAACACCCTCTAAGTGATTCCCCTGCTGCTGACTCAGCCTCTCTGCAATTGGAGGAGCACAGCACCCTCCAGATAGCTCCCCAGTGGCACACACAGCCCTTCCTTCCCTTGAGGAAGCTGGCCCGGCTATAGGAACTCGCCAGCAGTGAATAGTTGAAAACACTGGAACTCCCATGATGCTCCCCCTCCATCCCTATGGGCCAAAGATTGACGACGGCCATGGGGGAAAAAATGCAAGCCTACCAGTTTTGGCCATTCTCCTCTTCAGACGTACATAATTGGAAATATAACAATCCCCCTTTTTCTGAGCACCCCACCTGGCACACAGGTCTGGTTGAGTCATTGATGTTTTCACACTAGCCTACTTGAGATGACTGCCAACAACTCATAGGGACTGTCTTCATGACAGGGGATCAAAATAGAATACTCCTGGAAGCTGGAAAAAAATATCCTCTGACCAGATGCGTGACTGACACAACTTCCCAAGATAATCAAAGCCAGCTTTCCTTTGAACCAACCCAACTGTGGCCCCCAAATCTTTGAAGGTAGGGAGCATCTGTTCACTTATCACCGGGCTCTAATAGTGGGTTTCCGTGCGGCCGCTAGGCGACCAACTAATTAGGCCAAGGTAAGAGAGATTATTCAAGGGCCTGAAGAACCTCTCTCTATGTTTCTAGAGAGAATTATGGAGGCATATAGAAGATACACTCCTTTCAATCCTCAGGCAGAGGATCAAAAGTCATCTGTCACAATGGCCTTTATTGGGCAAGCTGCCCCGGATATTAAAAGAAAGTTAAAATGCTTAGATGGATTACAAGATATGACTTTGAGAGATTTAGTCAGAGAAGCTGAGAAGGTATACTTTAAGAGAGAAACTGAGGAAGAGAAGGGAACAAAGGGAGGATAAAAGAAACAAAAGACAGACTAAGGCGCTGACTAAGGTCCTGGTCACAACAACAAATAGGCCAGAAATTAAGAAACAGGGAGACAGGAAGGGATACCTGGGCCCACGCCAGAGGCCACTCCTTGCCTCAGATCACTGTGCCTACTGTAAAAAAAAGGACACTGGGCCAAAGAGTTCCCTAGAAAGAGACAGCCACTCCTGCCAGCCATTCTGACTCTTGAGGATGACTCCAAAAGTCGGGGCTAACATCCCCTCCCGGAGCTCAGGGTAACTTTTGAAGTGTAGGGGACCCCAGTAAACTTTGAAGTGGATACAGGGGCAATATACTCAGCCCTCAAGGCCCCATTGGGCCATCTATCAAATAAAAGGTCTCTAGTTCAAGGGGCAAATGGCAGTAAGTATCGGGCTTGGACAACTAAGAGGACCATAGACCTGGGAAAAGGAAAATCCATCAATCCTTCCTAGTAATCACAGAATGCCTGGCCCCATTGATGGGCAGAGATCTGCTCACCAAGCTCTGGGCCAAAATAACTTTTAACCCTGAAGGCAACCAAGTGGGATTTCTAAATCCTTCAGTAAAAACTCCTATAGTCATGGCTCTAACTATGTCAGTAGAAAATGTACATCAACTCACTCAACTTTGTTCAAAGAAACTGCAGGCATTCCTGAAGGATCAAGAACAGAGTTTTCCACTGACCAAATCACAGCAAAAGGACTGAATGGGTAACAAAAGCCTGTCGGGTCCATCAATTGGTTTATGCTTACCCTTCCAAGCTTCCTGGAGGAAAGCACCTAGGAGGAAAAAGACCAGGACAATTCTGGGAAGTGAACTTTACTGAAATTAAGCATGCAAGGTATGGACTTAAATATCTCCTAGTCTTTGTAGATACATTTTCAGGATGGATTAAAGCCTTCCCCACCAAAAAAAAAGAAAGAAAGAAAGAAAGAAAGAAAGAAAGAAAGAAAGAAAGAAAGAAAGAAAAAGAAAGAAAGAAAGAAACAGCACAAATGGTGGTCAAGAAGATCCTGGAAGATTTTTTTCCAAGATACGACCTGCCTAAGGTAACAGAGTCTGATAATGGACCTGCATTCATGACCCAGGTACGTTAGGGGTTAGCCAGTACCCTGGGGATTACATTGTGCTTATAGACCACAGAGTGCAGGACAGGTAGAATGAATGAATAGAACCATTAAAGAGACCTTAATGAAATTAAGCTTAGAGACCGACATAAAAGATTGGACAATGCTTCTGCCTTATGCAATGTTTCATGCAAGAAATTCTCTCTCTGTTTCTTTGTGTAACCTCACCCACTATGAAATTCCCTATGGGGCCCCTATTCCAGTAAGGGACCTAACCCCAACTCTAAGACCTAACGATCCCTTCCACACCACCATGCTTGACAGACTTACAGCTGTTGAAAGAACTCAGCGATACCTGTGAAAACAGCTGGCCACTGCCTACCAACCTGGAGATGAGGGGACTCCACATCAATATCAAGTAGGAGACTTTGTCTATGTAAGACAACATCAGGTGTCATCCCTGGAACCCCACTGGAAAGGACCATACCAGGTTCTACTTATAACACCTACAGTGGTAAAGGTAGACAGAATCACTTCCTGGATCCTGGCCTCTCATCTCAAGCCTGCACCCTGTCCAGACTCTGCCTGGAAACTGGAAGAGACTGGTAACCCTTTCAAATTGTGTATTCGCCAGGTGGATGAAGCTATAGAGTCTCTCCTTGACCACCAGTAGTTCTAACCCTCATCAGCCCTTTCAGCAGCAATGGCTGATCACAAATCCTACTGGAGAAGAAGTATAATCTATCTCACATATAGCCCACTTTGGGACCTGGTGGTCATTTCTCCACCCAGACATTTGTTAGCTGGCTATAGGTCTTTCCTATTAGGATATCCCTGATGAAGAGGATACCACTAAAATTCCATTAAATACCTTTTGTACCATAAATAATGGAAACAAACATTATGGATGTCGGGACAGGTAAGCCAGGTGCAGGTTGGCTAGCCTAGATTACTATGTTTGCCCGGCAGACAATCAAAGCCACAAACAGCAACAGCTGTGTGGAGGAAAAGCCAATTTCTTCTGTAAGTCATGGGGATGTGAGCATACAGGGGCTTCCTGATGGAACCCGAACTCCTCATCAAATTCTGTACACAGCATTGGCCATATGACCAATTAGATAACCAAAACCCATGGCCCCCAGAGGGGTCTCTAGATCCTCAAATACTGTGTGACCTTTTTAACTTCTGCAAGTGCTCAAAAGGGTAAAAGGAGATTCCCCTATGTGGAGGCCTTTTCCCTCCTTCGCTCACATCCTGAACTATGCTTCTCCAATAGATCCTCACCCTCAGCCTTCATCTCCAGACTATCTGCTGTCACTCCAAACTCAGCAACCTGATTTCTTCCCTTCAATTACTAGATCAAAAACCCAAACCAACACCGGTTCTCAGACCATTGCCCCCTGGCTGAGAAGCAGGTACTGAGGTACCCCTCCACCGACTCACTCCTCTCTTCTCTTGTCACTGCCCGCACTGGGTCCCACCAGGTCCTCTTTCCAGCTAACCCATAGCTCAAACCAGCTGAGGAGAGCCCTTAGACCCTTATCCAAATGTAATGAAAATGGCCTTTAAAGTTGCTCTTTCATCACTGAAAACAGGTTACTAAAAATTTAAAGTCCCTCACAGGCTTTGTGGATACTCACTCCCTTCTTCCCCTCTGCTCTACCTGTTCTACTGCTCAAGTTTTGTTGCTAGGAATATCCCAAACCCCTTTCCCATTATTCTTTTACATCTCTCCTTTCTCATTCTCAGATCCATGAAGCTGCTCTAAGCCCCGACTTCTCTGTCTCCCCCCTCTGTACCAGGCCCACAGAAAAGTTTTCACTGACCTTCTCCAGGAGTCTTCACCATGGCTGACTTTAGGACTTTCAGCAAAAAAGTCCCTATAAACGATTTCAGTGTAGATAACCTTCCTCATTTAATGTTGCCCTGTTCCACTTGGCCACTGGCTAAAAATAATCAGCACTCCTAAGCTAGACACCCCCTTACTAGTTTTTCACAAAATATGTGAACAATTCCTCTGGCCTTGAACTGGGGCTTCACAGAGATGGCAACATTTCAAAGATAAAGAAGTTACCATCTGGGCTCCATGGTAACAGCTGGCAGGGGGAAAAAAAGAAAGGGAAGTAAAAGCTCTCCCCCACCCAGTTGTCCTTGAAAAGTTAACTTGCCCAGAACAGAGGAAAAAAAAAACAGAAACAAAAACAGCTTTTTGTGAACTTCTGCAGAGTGTGATCTTCTTAGCCACTTCTCTTACATGTTGGGTACAAAATTCTGAAACTACCTAAACTTGGAATTCAGAAGATTAATTGATTACAACCGAAGCAATGCCCTCTGAATCTGGGTGCAACCAAATAGGACTGTTTCACTGTCTTTGGTGCTATCTTAGGTGCCTTGCCTTGTCCGTCCCTACAACAGTATAATTCTATATACTAAAACATTGTTGATGTTTTCATGAGATGAAAAACGGATGTGATTAATTGTGTAATGGTGCATATGTTACCCAGAATGCTCTATCATGACGCAGGTTCATTTGAAGATCGAATAGGTGGGACATACAACCCGGTTTCACTGGGAACATATGTCCCTCACTTTAGCCATCCTATAAAGAATAGGAGTTGCCACAAGGGTGGGCACAGGAACCACTGCCCTGGTCCATGGGACACAACAAATGACCCAGTTAGAAGCAGAAATAGACCAAAACTTAAATATATTAGAAACCTCCATAACAGCTTTGCGGGAATCTTTAACCTCTCTCTCTGAAGTTCTTTTACAGAACAGTTGAGGGTTGGACCTCCTCTTCATGAGTGAAAGGGACCTTTGTGCTGCATTGAGGGAGGAATGTTTTGTGAAGTTGTCAGAAGCCAGTGGTGAGCTACTACCTGCTTTATCAGGAAAGGCCCCTCTTCTTAGCTTTCCTGTCTTTTGGCCATCCTCACATCAGTAGGTACCAAGAAAGACAGACTCTGTCCTTGGTAAATCCAAAAAAAGTGAGACCACTGGGACTGGGACTGGGACTGGTTGTGCTTGCCTGGCTTTCTGAATCCCACGTTTAGAGAGTTCCATCACCCAGGACGTTATGTGAGGTAACCTCAATCAGGAAGTGAATGAAGTCACTGCCTTGGCAACCACTTTGTCCTAAGAGTTGCTTCCAAGGGTCCCATGAGATGGAGGGTGCCCCTACTTCCTGTGACATTTTCACACGTTGGAATGGTATATCAACCATAGGCACCCGAGAACAGCTCTCCACACAGGCCTGGTTTGGTCAATCTTCTCTACATTAAGATGAAAGAGGCTGATAAAGACACATCCCTTCATTCTGACCAGGTTGTTTACCATGGAAGTTGAGTTTTCCTCCCTCAGGTCCTTCATAGCTGCCTACAACTTCTCCAGGGTATCATTTCTGCATGGTCCTTTGAGGATCTCAGCAGGTTGAAGATCCCCTACATTCCTGTAGTGTAAGACCAACTTTTTCCCTGCTATTCTGTAAAGTTACATTGAGGGAACAGTGTATGGTTAGGGTAATAACAGGTTTTATTTGGGATAGGAATCATTCTGCTGGATGAATAATGGTATTGGGAACCTGTGATATTTACAAGAATATATAGGTGAAATATAAGTATAAAAACAGAAATCTAGGTAAGATTTGAAGCCCAGAAGCGCATTGGGCCCTTGATTGGGATACTTAGCTTTTAAATATCTTCTAAACAGATGTCTCAGATAAATCGATATACAATGGCATAGGACCTTGAAAATTGGATGATTGAATGTAGAAGAAAACATCCACTCATATAGGCATAGTTGGTAGGATTAGGAAGACAGTCAGTAGGTTTAGGAAGAAAAGTGAGTATAGGATTTGGACAAAAAGTTCTTTAGCAATAGGGTTTGCGGTAGAGAGTGAATGTAAATGTCACCACATGTGAAGAGTCAGACACAATGATGAACTGGGGAAAATATATGGGGAAGCAGATATCAATGGAGATATTAAGAAATCAGGCAAAGTATAAATTGAGTGATAGGATTAGACATTTTCAACAGGGTAGAGGTTGAGTATAAAATCTTAGAAAGAATCAAATATTTAGTCACCAATAGGATTGACATTTGAGAGAATTAGGCAATCTGGACATGGATATTGTTAGTAATCCATGCACACTTTCCATTTAGGCTTTGGCACAGTCATAAGTGTGAACTTTGCATTTTGTTTCCAGAATATTACTGTGATAAAGTGCATATGTAGATCAGGTGACATCAGTATTTCTTCCACCATTTCTGTGGGCAATATTTTGAAGGTGTATAAATTAGTATACGGTGTACAAATAGGTGTTCCCTGTGTCTAGGAATATAGATAAAATGAATGAATAGACCATACTGTGAATAAATAATATTACTGGTTCCAACTTTAAATATTGGATTGAATTGATATTTACAAATTTACAGGAAATCTTATATTGAGATACATACATTCATTACAACCATTTATACATCTAATGGTAATATTAGGTTTATGGTTTATCATGAAGAGTGTGTGAGTTTTGCTTTAAAAGTGATTATTGAAATCTAAAATAAAATGAAGTATCATGAAAAGACCAGTCAAAAAACATAGAGGAATACTTGTGTACTGAAGCAAGAAGTGATTAAAAGTGAAACAAAAGCCTATCAATTTGCAAAATTGTGAATGAAATATATATCCTATGATGTGCATAAACTGAAGAAATAGTCATGTAACAGTGTTGAATAAAAATGAAGGTCAAAATACACATCATGTCCCATAGGAATCTACTTGCATTGATGTTAAAGTGGGTCAGTTACTGTAGAAAAATTAGGACTTCTATGCACCATTCACTGAATTTTGATTTCAGTACTAGGATACAATATGTATTTAAGGTGGATGAATATTTCTGAAAATAACTTTGTGAACATTTGGTTATAAATCCACATTCATGAACATGAATGCATTTAGGGATTGTATAATAAGACACATATATTTTACATTCTGAAAAATCTGGAGAGTGTGTGTGTGTATATATATATATATATATATATATATATATATATATATATATATATAAAGAGAGAGAGAGAGAGAGAGAGAGAGAGAGAGAGAGAGAGAGAGAGGCATTAAAAGGTAGCAATATATATGCCAATCGAAATTCATCATGAAATATATAACATCCACAGATCCAAAACTATTCATTTTACTGAACATGGATTTATATATTATATTGTTCAACTAGGAAGCTCACCCATAGTTTTAATTTTCAATTCCAACAACGTTTAGGAGGAGTGACCTCTTCTAAAAATTTGTATCTGCCAAGTCAGCCATCTAACAAAAATGTACATGTGATACCAGGTAGGATTCTATATGTACATTCAAAAATACATGTGCTGAATAGCCTACAGATAAAGGGAGATAGGAATTCACATATTTGTTAACTATAAAACACATGGAAAACTATTTCAATTTAAAATTAACTAGATTTATAACACCTACCCTTTATCATGCAAAAGGTAAATCCAACTATACACCATGCCTCTCTAAACTGCTTGTATTTCTATTCTGTTTGGGTTCTTTTTCTCCATCACTTTAGGATTGCTGCAATCTGGCTGGGCACAATTCAGGAGCCACTTGTCAAAAGAAACTAAAATTACTTTTAGAACCACACATGACTAAAAATTAGCTCCTCGGGAAAAACCCTCAGAGCCCAACTGCCACTACTGGCTTCCCACAAGCTCTCAACCTCCACACTCCTTCTCTTGAGGTCGATTGGCTGGGTCGTGTGGGCAGAGCCCAAAAAGTCCCACAATGAGCAGCTCCGTTGTCTGAAAGGGTGGGGAAACAGCCCAATGGCATTACCACAGAGGAGCCAATCAGCTAGATATTGCTGGGGCTGCTGTGAGCCAATCATCAGCTTGCAGTCTGAAAGGGTGGGGAAACTGCTCAATGAGCATCTCCAATGAGCATCACCGCAGAGGAGCCAATTAGCTTGATGTTGCTGGGGCCGCTGTTAGCCAATCATCAGCCGGCAGTCTGAAAGTTTGTTTGGCCCCTTGGGCTGTGCCTCTCAACACCTCCCCCTCTCTGTTTAAACAACAAGCATGTGGCTTAGGGACCATGCCTGCCTTAGGTTGTCCAATAGTACATATGGTGCTTACCCATTATCGAATGAGCTGACCTCAAGGTATCAGCCTCCAGTCTTAGATTGGTACCATTGCAATTGGATCTTACCCATCACTAGCTACAGGTCCAGTATACAGTCACACCTGTGGAGAGGTCTTTGTACCAGCGGGGGGTGAGGTTCTTTGTCTCACCTCTGTTGGCCCCCAAATTTTAGCTGAACGACCATGACAGCAGAAGGGAGGAAGATACACCAAGCCAATTGACGGCTCCTTTTGGAAAAATTGTACCACCGATGACATCATCAGCAAAAATACCCCAACACTACCACAAGTCAATTCACCAACATATTGTTCACAATGCATGCAGGTGAGTTCACAATGCATACAGGTGATACATAGTCGAGGCAAGTTCTGCAAGCAGTTCAGTGATGGCTATTGCAGAAGCTGTAGATTGGTTTTATCTTTGTCTTTACAGGCACTGGGATGAAGATAGGAATTTTGGCAATAATGGCCAAAGAAAAATTATGTAACATTCCAGAAGGTACTAAAAGAAAACAATTTTCTTAACAATTTACATTGTCTTGAAGAGAATTATTAAATATAATGAAAAGAAAAGGTGAAAGTAAACAAACAGATCTGTTAACCTCCTTTTTTGTACACATTTTAAAACAATCCTCAACAGGTGTTTACCCAATTTAAATTAAAACATTTACATCAAGTGTATAAAAATATATTTGGATCCATTTTTTCATGAGCGCTCATCATATATGATATATGGACATACGTACATTCAAACATATAACAAAAAACACAAGTGTGCACACGTAATATAATACATACAACACATAACATAAGAGTAAAGGCCTTATAACATTTTACAGGTGAAATCTCCATTGCAATGTCTAAAAACTCTATAGTCCAAAAATAGAACTGATCAGCAAAACATTAACCTAGGTTTGTATGAGCTCAAAAAACAAAATAGAACTTCATGACATGGGAAAGGGTAATAATAAAATAGATATTGAAAAAAGCATCCTGGATTTGTCACAGATGTAAGAATAGCCAAACTGGAGTTCTGGATATCAGCTGTTATGGATTTGAGTCAAATCATATTCTTTTAATCTGTAGAAATCGCTTTAGTTAGTCTCTCTGGAATCCAAATCGGCTGCTGTTCTCCCTGTGGAAACACACAAACAGACCTCCAACTCCAGACAATTACTGGGTCAGGACATTTCCATTGTCCTGTTAGAATATCCTTCCAAAGTACCTTGGGCTTATGTACATTTTTTGGGCACATATGCCTTTCCACAGGAATAAGCCCTGATGAATCCAAATTTCCAAAGTTTAGAGTAAAAAGGGTTATTTTAAGTTTATCTTTGGGGAATATATACCCCTTCCCAATTCCTTTTTTTTTTTTTTTGTTTAATTAGTACGTTTTAATAGTTTGATGAGCTCATTTAACTATGCCTTGTCCCTGCGGATTGTATGGGATTCCTGTTATATGAGTAATGCAAAATGATGAGCAAAATTCTTTAAAAGAGGTAAAAGTATAACCAGGGGCAACATCTGTTTTTAACTGTTTTGGAATGCCCACAGTGGCAAAATTTTGTAAGCAATGAGCTATAACATCTTTAGTTTTTTTTCTCCGGCATGAAGGGAGTCCATCAAAAATTCAGAAGAAGTATCAACTGTAACATGCAAATATTTTAATTTTCCAAATTCTGGCAAGTTTGTGACGTCCATCTGCCAAATATGGTTAGGTATCAATCCTCTAGGATTGACTCCAAGATTAACTTGTGGTAAAATGGTCACACAATTTTGACATTGTTTTATTATTTGTCTAGCTTGTTCCTTAGTTATTTTAAAGCGCTTATGTATAGTATTAGCATTGACATGGAATTTTTTATGAAAATTTGTAGCTTCTTCTACTGTAGAGAAAATATGTATGTCATGCGTAGTTTTATCTGCTAAATCATTACCCAAACTAAGGGCTCCAGGCAATCCTGTATATGTCCTGATATGCCCTATAAAGGACGGATCTTTTCTGTCCCAGATTAGACTTTGTATAGTGGAAAGAAAAGAGAAAACAGGAGAGGAAGGGGAAATTTGTTTCTTCCTAAGATTATATATTCAAACTCAACCCTGTTGAAAATGCATAATCATATCACTCACTTTATACTTTGCCTGATTTCATAATGTCTCTAAAGATATGTGGTTTCCTGCATATTTTCACCAGTTCACCATTGTGACTGACCCTTCACATGAACTTATGTTCACTTTCACTCTCTAACCACAACCCTAATGCTCCAGAACTTTTGTTCTAAATCCTATACTCACTCTTCTTCCTAAACCAACTCTGTACCTAATTCTACCTACTATCCGTTTTTGACTGGATGTTCTCTTCAACATTCAATCATCCAAGCTACAAGGTCCGATGCCATTGTATATCTATTTATCTGAGACATCTGTACACAATGTAAATCAAAGTTAAGTATCCCAATCAAGGGCCCAATGCCCTTCTGAGCTTCAAAATTACCTAGATTTCGGTTTTAATTCATATATTTAACCTCTATATTTTTATAAATATCTCAGGTTCCCAATACCATTATTCAACCCGCAGGATTATTCCTAACTCAAATCAAACATTTTATTAGCCCTAAGAATACACTGTTCTATCAACCTAAATTTAAAGAAAAGCAGGGACAGAGTTGGTCTTACAATACAGGAATGTAGGGGATCTTCCACCTGCTGAGAACCTCCAAAGTCCATGCAGAAATGAATCCTGGAGAAGATATAGTCAGCTATGAAGGATCTGCGAGAGCAAAAGTCATTTTCCATGGCAATCACCCTGGTCAGGATGAAGGGATGTGTCTGAATCAGCCTCTCTCTTCTTAATGTAGAGGAGATTGACCAAACCAGGCCTGTGTGGATAGCTATTCCCGGGTTCCTAAGGTTGACATACCATTCTAACTTGTGAAAGTTTCAAAGGAAGTAGGGGAAGCCTCCATCTAATGGGACACTTGGAAGCAACTATTAGGACAAAATGGTTTACAAGGCAGTGAATTTATTCAGTTCCTGAAGGGAGTGACCTCACCTCACTTTCTTGGTGATGGATCTCTCTGAACTTGGGATACTGGAAACCAGGCACATAGAGCCAGTCCCAGTCCCAGTCCCAATGGGCTCACTTGTTTGGATTTACCAAGGACAGAGTCAGTCTTTCTTTGTACCTACTGATGTTAGGATGGCAAAAGCAAGGAGAGCTCTGAAGAAGGGCCTTTCCTGAGAATGCAGGTAGTGGCTAAACACTAGCTTCTGACAACTTAACAGAGTTGGTCAAGGAGAACAGAACTGAGACAGGACAGGACTTTTCAGGGGAAAATTGTATGGCCCACCAGTCAGAGGACACTCCGTAGAGTCACAGACCTACTTGGGGGAAGGAGGTGCCAATATGGGTGTGGTTTTGGGTTTATGATTTTGTCTCATGTTCTGAGAATAGGTAGGAAAGGTGGTTTGTTTTTTGGGGTTGAACTGTTTCTAGTAAGACGTTTGACAAGGCGAGTGTTTCTATGTCTGTGTATCCCACTATGTCCGTGGTTGTAGACATTAGAAAAGAGAATGCATCAATGGATTTGTCCTGTCTTGTAGAAAGCTTCCCAGCATTCATCCTGCCCAATTAATGAATGGATTGCAGCTTTCCTTAAGGATTGGCAACACCAACGATCTTAGTAATTTTCAATTTTCTTTCTGAATTCTCGCCAATCTCCAGAATAGGCTCATGGTTTTGTGTCCAAGATATGTACCACCTCCAAGCTCTGTGACATGGCCATGTACTGGATAGATGAAGGGAATGGCGAGCATCTCAGAAAACGCAGATATCAGTGTGACCAGTAAACTCTCAGTGGAGAAACCCTTCTTTGAGCCTTTTGCTTACATAATGTTCTGTTGCCTTGAATGTCAAGAAGTTCTTTGTTTCGGACCACCCCTTTGTGAAGCCTGAAGAAAACAGTTTTCAGATCTAAATGAATGGGCATAACCTGTGGCTCTTTGCTTACTTGCTTTGGAAATGGATGTGTCTGAATCCAACTCTATGCCCTGTGTGAGGCTGTGTCTTAGATTCTCTGCAACTGATAGATCTAAAGAAAGATCCCATGTGTGCATCCAAAACCAAAATGGTCAAAAGAGCAGTCATTGTGGGTGAAGTTTCTCTCCGTCCTCTGTTAGGTTCTTGACGTCCATCAAGTGAGAATTGGGATCCTTTGGGTCAAATGAGTTTTTCAAAGCACTGCAGATGTGGTTGGGTTTTCTTCTGACTGAAATTCACATAAAGAATCTACACCTGACAGTCAGTAGGCCTCAAATTGCAGAAGAAGATCAGTATTAATGGCAGGTGTATTTGATCAATCCTGGTTCACTGGAAGGGTTTCCAGGCCACCCTGACTTTAGGCAAATTAGCGGCAAGGGAGCATGTTTTGGACACTGTCTTGGGCTATGCCCCTCATGGAAACGTCCAGCCAGAGGTTATGATGAGTGTCTATATGGAAGAAGATGAGGGCCATTGGGGAGTGTTTTGGTTTTAATTGTGGTCATTTGTGTGGCATTTGGAAGAGATGACTGGGTCCACCTGGGCTTGAACTCTGGTGTGATTCCCCTTAGAGACTGAGTTCTGGAACTGAGCTCAGAGAAGTATTGCCATTAATTGTGTTGGGATTTTATGAGACCACGCATAAGAGTCGCCCTTTAAACTGAGATCTAGCATTGAAGTGCTCTGTCCCATAATGAAAGATCCACAAACAGTGAAAGCAATGACACATGAAACAGACAAGACAAGACAATAAAGACAGGCAATGGACGTCCAACACTGAGATCAGGACTGAGTAGCCGGCAATAACCAATGGGCTGGCAATACCGAATCCAAAACAAAATATCACTGAGTCGAGGAATCTATTATAACTAAATTTCCCAAGTCCTCTGGGGCGTCCTCCAGGAACGTGGCCTGTGGCTCTGTGACACGTCTGTCAGCCACTGTCGGAGAGAGCTCACACTCTTCATCAATAGCCATTTTTCCAAGTCCTAACCTGAAACCTGAAACCAGGAATAGGAGACTTACTTACCCCAAGAGTAGCCCGTTGGGGTCTCTCATCCGCCGCTGCCAGATATCAGTGGAAACTTCATGTGTAAAGGTCGGGCGTGCATTGGAGGAAGAGACCACCAAGAAACTGACTCATGAAACAGCAAAGGGTTTATTGGAGTTCCAGCATGCTGGGGCTCAGAGCTCACTTGAATACAGCAGAGAGCCCTGAGAAGAGCTTGAGCAGAGCTTATATACTTTCCTTGCCGAGGGCAAGGAGGGAAGTTTATTGATGGGTCAGTGGGAGTGGGCAGTTTGCATGCAACCAGGTGAGAGAGTAAATTCTGCAGTTTGAAAACTGGGGACAGCACATTCTGGGAACAAGATTACCAAACAGTTCTCAAGATTTCAACAGTGTTTTGTTAAGCATAGAGAAAAACAGGAAGTGACAAGTACCTATTTAATTAACCATTCAATAACAACTATACCTTTTTAAATGGATGTTCTCATCTACATTCAATCTTCCAAGGTACAGGGTCCTATGACATTGTATATCAATTTACCTGAGACATCTGTGCAGAATGTAATTCAACGCTAAGTATCCCAATTAAGGGCCCAATGCCATTCTGGGATTCAAATCTTACTTAGATTTCTGTTTTCCTACATATATTTCAACTATATATTCTTATACATATCGCAGCTTCTCAATAGAATTATTCATAAACAGAATGATTCCTAACCCAAATCAAACATGTTATTAACCCTAACCCTACAGTGTTCCCTCAATCTAACTTTAAAGAAGAGCACGGACAGAGTTGGTCTTATAATACAGGAATGTAGGGGATCTTTCACCTGCTGAGAACCTCAAAGGTCCATGGAGAAATAAGCCATGGAGAAGATGTAGGCAGCTATGAAGGACCTGAGAGAGCAAAAGTCATCTTCCATGGCAAACAACCTTGTCAGGATGAAGGGTTGTCTCTGAATCTGCCACTCACACCCTGTGAACTGCGCCACTTCACAGGTGAATAACGAGTTAGAACGACAAAAAATTATCTTGTTAGGATCTTACAGAAAAATGGGTGTGCACCGAAACCTAGAAGAATGATTTCCACCAATGAGGTCCGGTAATTGAGTCTCAAACACGAGCCAAATGTGCGACCGGAGATCCGGGCTGACAAATCTGTGTGGCCTGCCCCGTGGCTAGAGACAGCAGGGCACCACCTAGAAGCGACCAGCCGGCAGGGAGAAACGTTGCTGCAGATTCTGTGGAATCCTGCTGGCTGACCTCCAACTGAGCCCCGGGCTGAGTTTGGGATTTCAAACGGGGAAGGAAGTGCTACAGTTCTATCCCCCCACAATAAAAACTCCACCAAGGAAACCAACGGTCACCATCTTGGAGAGCAGAAGTAACCACCGCCACTCTCCAACAGATTGCAACAATAAAACAGGTTTGTGTTACTCAGCTCATCTCCCATACAGCAGGGAATTCACATAAAATCTCTCTTAGGCTTTCCATTGGAGAGATTATCAGAGAGAGCCTGCATAAAGACGTTGGGAAAACTACAGGCACCTCACCTTCAACTTCCCCTCCCATCAGCGGCAAAAACGAAACCTGTCTAGCCAGAGCTGGGAGAGGAGCAAGAGGAAAAAATCAAAACAATAGAGTGCCGGGGTTCCCCATAGACACCATCCACACCCAAGAAACGGCAGGCCCAGAGGACAGTATGAGCTGCCGAGAGG
This sequence comes from Callospermophilus lateralis, assembly GCF_048772815.1. NCBI lineage: Eukaryota > Metazoa > Chordata > Mammalia > Rodentia > Sciuridae > Callospermophilus > Callospermophilus lateralis. Next base: position 438,777 of record NW_027512781.1, read on the forward strand.
CATCACTCAGGGGAAATCTGGTCTAGCACGAGAAACCAGGACTAGCAGGAGATAACAGGGGACTAGAGGCCAGGCCCGCGTGACTGGGCGGCTGGAGAACGCCCGCCCACTGGTGACAAACAGCCCGCTGCTGGTGCGACTGGGTGGCTGGTGCCCGCCTGCCTACCAGCGACCAATCGCCCGCTGGCTGCACGTGCAACTGGGTGGCTAGAGATCTCCCGCCCACCAGTGACAGCCCACCCGCTGACTGTGTGACTGGACAGCTGGAGACCGCTCGCCCGCCGGCGACCGGGAGTTGAAAACAAACAGAGACAGATCAGTCCCAGCCCACTCCCATTTGAACACCCTGGCAAGGAGCCTGGGGCCCGCCATAGCAGACAGGTGACATCACTGGAGCTCGGCCATCGCAATTCCTTCCAAGCAGAATTCACTTTAGCAGGCATAGTCTACCAACACAAAGGAGAGACAACAGATATATTAAACCAAAACAAATCTATAGAATAGAGCAGAAAAACAGCAATCAAATAGAGATGGAAAACAACGTGAACATCATGAAAAAACAAAGGAAAAAAATGTGTACAAACAATGCAGGACAACTTAATTCTACAGGAGGACCTAGAATCATCAGAAACAGGGATAGGGAAAAAAACTCAAGGCTTACCTAACTCAGATGGAAAGGGATATTAGAGAATACATGAATCAGCAAGTCCTAGCAATAAAAGTATATTTTGAAAATGAATTAAACAAATTCAAATGGCAAAGAACAAGCTTTACCAGGAGATAGAGATCTTAAAAAAAATCAAACAGTAATCCTAGAAATGCAGGAAACTATTAATTAAAACTCAAACAAGAATATTACAAATAGACTAGATCAAATAGAAGTCAGAACATCAGATAATGACGACAACGTTTATCAACTTGAAAAGAATATAGTCAACACAGAAAAGATGCTTAAGTCCCAAGAGCAGTCTATTCAAAAGATATGGGATATCATAAAAAAAACAAATTTCACAGTCATCAGAATAGAAGAAGCCATAGAGATTCAAACCGAAAGAATGGACAACATATTAAATGAAATAATTCTAGAAAACTTCCCAGAGATGAAAGATGGAATGGATTGCCAAATCCTTGAAGCCTACAGGACCCCAAACATTTAAAACCATAATAGACCAACTCCAAGACATATAATTATGAAGATAGCCAAAATACAGAACAAGGATAGAATATTAAAAGCTACGAGAGAAAGGAGGTGGATTACATTCAGGGGTAAATCAATTAGATTAACGACTGATTTTTCATCACAAACTTTGAAAGTGAGAAGATCCTGGAACAATGTATTTCAAACACTGAAAAATAATGAATTCCAACAAAGAATACTGTATCCAGGAAAATTAAGCTTCAGATTTGACAATAAAATTAAAATCTTTCACAATGAATAAAAACTAAAAGAATTCACACCCATAACACCAGCACTGCAAAGGATTTTGGGCAAAATACTACAAGAAGAAGAATTGAAAAATAGTGCCCCAAACTAACAGTGGGAGGTATCTCAGTAAAGGGGGAGGAAAATAACCAAAAAGTAAAAACTAGCCAAACTAAAATAAATAAATAAATTAACATGAATGGATGTACAAATCATATTTCAATTGTAACCTTAAATGTTAATGGCCTAAACTCACCATTCAAGAGACATAGGGTAGTAACCTGGATCAAAAAAACAAATCCAACAATATGCTGCTTTCAGGAGACTCATATGATAGGTAAAGACATACACAGGCTGAAAGTAAAAGGTTGGGAAAAATCATACCACTCACAGGGCACACGGAAGCAAGCAGGAGTGGCCAAACTCATATCAAATACAATCAACTTCAAACCTACGTTAATCAAAAGGGATAAAGAAGGACACTATATAACGTTAAAAGGAACCATCCACCAACATAACATAACAATTACCAATTTGTATGCAGCAAACAAATGAGCTGCCACACTCATAAAACAAACTCTTCTCAAGTTCAAGAGTCAAATAGACTACAACATAATAATTATAGGTGACGTCAACAGACCGCTCTCACCATTAGACACATCCTCTAGACAAAAACTGAATGAAGAAACTGTAGAACTCAACAGCACAATCAATAACCTAGACTTAACCGACATATATAGAATATATCAACCATCATCAAGTGGATACACCTTCTTATCAGCAGCAGATGGATCCTACTCAAAGATAGACCATATATTAGGTCATAGGGCAACTCTTAGTAAATATAAAGGCGTGGAGATAATACCATGCACCATATCAGATCATAATGAAATGAAACTGGAAATCAATGATAAAAGAAGAAAGGAAAAATCCTACATCACATGGAAAATGAACAATATTCTACTGAATGATCAATGGGTTACAGAAGACATTAAGGAGGAGACAAAAAAATTCTTAGAGACAAATGACCATACAAACACAACCTACTGTAATCTATGGGACACAATGAAAGCAGTTTTAAGAGGAAAATTCATTTCTTGGAGTTCTTTCCTCAAAAAAAGAAAAAAACAACAACAAATAAATGAACTCACACTACACCTCAAAAACCTAGAAAAGGAAGAGCAAAGCAACAGCAAATGTAGTAGACGACATTAAAATAAGAGCAGAAATCAACGAAATTGAAACAAAAAATCATTGAAAAAATTGATAAACTAAAAGTTGGTTCTTTGAAAAAATAAATAAGATTGACAGGCCCTTAGCCATGATAACGAAGAGAAGAAGAGAGAGAACTCAAATTATTAACATAGGGGGTGAAAAATGCAATACCACAACATACACTTCAGAAATATAGAAGATAATTAGAAAGTATTTTGAAACCCTATATTCCAATAAAATAGAAGATAGTGAAGATATCAATAAATTTCTTAAGTCATACGATCTGCCCAGATTGAGTCAGGAAGACACACACAATTTAAACAGACCAATGACAAAGGAAGAAATAGAAGAAGCCCTCAAAAGATAACCAACGAAAAAAAGCCCTGGACCGGATGGGTAAACAGCGGAGTTCTACAAAACCTTCAAAGAAGAATTAATACTGATTCTTTTCAAGCTCTTTCAAGAAATAGAAAAAGAAGGAGCTCTTTCAAATTCATTCTATGAGGCCAAAATCACCCTGATCTTGAAATCAGACTAAGACACTTCAAAGAAACAAAACTACAGACCAATATCTCTAATGAACTTGGATACAAAAATTCTCAATAAAATCCTGATGAATCGAATACAAAAGCATATCAAAAAAAAATTGTGCACCATGATCAAGTAGGATTCACCCCTGGGATGCAAGGCTGGTTCAATATACAGAAATCAATAAATACTATTCACCACATCAATAGACTTAAAGACAAGAACCATATGATCATCTCGATAGATGCAGAAAAAAACATTTGACAAAGTACAGCATCCCTTTATGTTCAAAACACTAGAAAAACTAGGGATAACAGGAACTTACCTCAACATTGTAAAAGCTATATATGCTAAACCTCAGGCTAGCATCATCCTAAATGGAGAAAAACTGAAGGGATTGCCTCTAAAATCTGGAACAAGACAGGGATGCCCTCTATCACCACTTCTATTCAATTTAGTTCTTGAAATTCTAGCCAGAGCAATTAGACAATAGAAATTAAAGGCATAAAAATAGGAAAACAAGAACTTAAATTATCACTATTTGTGGATGACATGATAATATATATAACAGACCCAAAAGGGTCTACAAAGAAACTGCTAGAGATAATAAATGAATTAAGCAAAGATGCAGGATATAAAATCAACACGCATAAATCAAAGGCATTTATGTATATCAGGAGCAAAACTTCTGATATGGAAAGGAGGAAAACCACTCCATTCACAATATCCTCAAAGAAAATAAGATACTTGGAAATCAACCTAACAAAAGAGGTGTAAGATTTATATAATGAAAACTACAGAATCCTAAAGAGAGAGATAGAAGAAGATCTTAGAAGATGGAAAAATGTACCCTGTTCATGGATAGGCAGAACTAACATCATCAAAATGGTGATATTACCCAAAGTTCTCTACAGGTTAAAATGGATGCCAATCAAAATCCCAACGGCATTTCTTGTAGAAATGATAAAGCAATCATGAAATTCATATGGAGAAACAAAAGACCCAGAATAGCAAAAGCAATTCTAAGCAGGAATTTGAATCTGGAGGTATAGCGATACCAGAGTTCAAACTGTACTACAAAGCAATAGTTATAAAAGCAGCGTGGTACTGGTACCAAAACAGGCAGGTGGATCAGTGGTAGAGAATAGAGGACACAGAAATCAATCCACAAAATTACAACATTCTTATATATGATAAAGAGGCTAAAAGCATATTGGGAGATGGATAGCATCTTCAACAAATGGTGCTGGGAAAATTGGAAACCCATATGCACCAAAATGAAACTGAATCCCTTTCTCTCGCCATGCACAAAAGTTAACTCAAAATGGATCAAGGAGCTAGTGATGAAATCAGAGACACTGCATGTGATAGAAGAAAAAGATGGCTATGATCTACATACTGTGGGGTCGGGCTCCAAATTCATTAATAGGACACCCATAGCCCAAGAGTTAATAACAACAATAAACAAATGGGACTTACTTAAACTAAAAAGTTTTTTCTCTGCAAGAGAAACAATAAGAGAGGTAAATAGAGAGTCTACATCCTGGGAACAATTTTTTACCCCTCACACTTCAGATAGAGCTCTGATATCCAGAATATACAAAGAACTCAAAAAATTAAACAATAAGATAACAAATAACCCAATCAACAAATGGGCCAAGGACCTGAACAGACACTTCAGAGAGGAGGACATACAATCAATCAACAAGTACATAAAAAAATGCTCACCATCTGTATCAGTCAGAGAAATGCAAATAAAAACCACCCTAAGATACCATCTCACTCCAGTAAGATTAGCAGCCATTATGAAGTCAAACAACAATAAGTGTTGGCGAGGATGTGGAGAAAAGGGTACACTTGTACACTACTGGTGGTACTGAAAATTGATAAGGCCAATTTGTAAAGCAGTATGGAGATTTCTTGGAAAGCTGGGAATGAATGCACCATTTGACCCAGCTATCACCCTTCTCGGACTAGAGGGTCTTAACAGAGCGTACTATAGGGATACTGCCACATCAATGATCATAGCGCCACAATTCACAATAGCTAGACTGTGGAACCAACCTAGATGTCCTTCAATAGATGAATGGTTAAAAAACTGTGGCATCTATACACAATGGAGTATTACTCAGCACTAAAAAATGGCAAAATCATAGACTTTGCAAGGAAATGGATGGCATTAGAGCAGATTATGCTAAGCTAAGCTAACCAATCCTTAAAAAAATGCCAAATGTCTTCTTTGATATAAAGAGAGCACCTAAGAACAGAACAGGGAGGAAGAGCATGAGAAAAAGATTAACATTAAACAAAGACGAGTGGGGGGATAGAAAGGGGGAGAGAAGGGAAAGCATATGGAAATGGTAGGAGACCCTCAATGTTACACAAAATTACATATAAGAGCTTGTGAGGGGAAATGGGGGGAAAACAATGGAGAGAATTGAACAACAGCAGATGAGGTAGAGAGGAAAGATGGGAGGGGAGGGGAGGGGGGATAGTAGGGGATAGAAAAGGTAGCAGAATACAACATCACTATTATGCCATTATGTACAAATGTGAATGTGTAACCAATGTGCTTCTACAATTCGTATTTGGGGAAAAATGGGAGTTCATAACCCAATTGAGTCAAATGTATGAAAGATAATATATCATGAGTTTTGTAATGTTTTGAACAATCAATAAAAATAAATAAATAAATAAAGGTTTAAAATTGAGTGGCAAGAAATCAGCTAAAAAAGTGTTGAGATGCATTCATTTTGCTAAGCAGAAACTTTCTTTTGTGTACTTGTATCTATCACAAATTTATTTTACCAGAAAACTGGCTTTTGAAAATACACTTAATTGAGATTAAAGGATAATCCACCTACCTTCATGAAAAATTCATAGCATTTCCTATATTTTTCATATTTCAATTTTTGGTAAATATTTTGTCATGGACCAGGTCTAGTCTTAGGCTATTCTTTCAGAATACTGCCTCATCTGATAAGTTGGTACAATGTGTTGGATTGTTCTTTTCATCTTTTATTTAATAGTTTCTAGCTGATAATGTGTATTTTTCATTATCTTTATTTGGACATACATACCCAACGATATCTTTGCATTTTATGTTTTACTGGGAAGAGACTCATCAAAAGCTCTGTATTATATGTATCAACAATCAAACATTTAGAGCATGCAATTATTCTTAATTTTGCATGAAAATATCTTTGTACCATTTACTTATAAAAATTTAGAACTATTAATAATGTCCCTACTGTAATAAGTAACTAATTACCAGAAAAATTAAACAATTCACTTTATATCAATTATGAATATGAAAAGTACTAAAATAAGTATTTGGCAATTAATGCATAATTGATAGAAATTGAAATCATAAGAAAGCCATTTAAAATGTCAGTGCATATGGTCCTTAAATAATAGGTTGTTCAAAAAAATTTCTCTAATTCATAAGATATAATATGCCATATTACAGCGTAACGTGATAAAAAACATTAAATTATCAATATTGATAATAAAGAATGATACCTTTTTTCTTAAATATGTTTATTTGATTTTCATTGTAAGATGTTAATTCTGGAAGACTTCAGAATTAAGAAAGTCTTGGTGTATATTATTTCTAACAGGCTAATCAAAGTACTTTTAAATATATATGTATATATATATATATATATATACATAATATATGTAATGCATATGCATGAATATAGACACATATGTATAATAAATGTATTGTAATATATCTATCAGGTGATTATAATTATTAAATTTTTTAAAAAAAATAGTGACTATAAAAAACAGTCTCAAATTTAAATTTCATAGCATACAACTGTTTGTAATGCCATGAGAGAAAAATAGATATGGAGGAAAAACGAAAAAGGAAGAGAGAGAAAGGGAAAAATGAGGAAGAAAGTGAGTAAAGAAGAGGGAGAGGCGTGTTCGATGTTAAGACAAAAGTGGAGCGGCTGGGTTTGTGATTCAGTGTTAACATGTTTGCCTAGTATGTGTGAGGAACTGGGTTCTATTCTCAGCACCACATACAAATAAAGAAAATGAAGATCCATCAACAACTTAAAAAATAAAAAATAAAAAACTAGAAATATTACTAAAATCCCAAGCATTTATGAATGTTAAATAATAAAATATATGTTACATAGCCTTATGTAATTTCTAGACTCCCCAAAAAAGTCATTAAATGTTGGATTATTAGTGCTATAACTAAAAATCCATTGCTCTTTCCTCTACATTCTGTGGCATTCTAGTGCTAAAATAAATTGTAGTATAACACCAAAAAAAAAAAAATCCTAATATTTCTACAGTAACTGACCCAGTTTAACATCAATGCAAGTAGATTCCTATGGGACATGATATGTACTTTGAAGTTTATTTTTATTCAACACTGGTACATTTCTATTTCTTGAGTTTATGCACATTATAGGATATATATTTCATCCACACGTTCACAAATTTATAGGCATTTATTTCACTTTCAATCACTTCCTCCTTCAGAAAACATGTATTCCTCCGTTTCTGACTGGTCTTTTCTTGAAACTTCTTTCCAAACACATTATTTTCGATTTCCATTATCACATTTGAAGCAAAACTCACACACCCCTCATAATAAACCATAACCCTAATATTACCATTAGATGTACAACTGGTTGGAATGAATGATTGTATATCAATATAAGATTTCTTACTTAGTTTCAGATATCAATTCAATCCATTATTTAAAGTGGAACCAGTTATATTATTTATTCACAATGTGGTATTTTCATGCATTATCTCTATATTCATAGACACAGGGTACACCTCTTTGTACCCCCAACACTAATTTATACGTCTTCAAAATATTGCTCCCAGAAATGTTGGAAGAAATACCCATGTCACCTGATCTACATATGCATTTTATCACTGAAATATTCTGGACACAAAAAGCAAAGGTCACACTTATGATTGTATCAAAGCTAAATGAAAAGTGAACATGGATTACTAAAAACATCCATGTCCAGGTTGCCTAATGCTCTCAAATGAAAATCCTATTGGTAACTAAAAATTAGTTTCTTCCAAAGATTATATATTCAAACTCAACCCTGTTGAAAATGTCTAATCCTCTCACTCACTTTATACTTTGCCTGTTTTTGTAATGTCTCTATTGGTATCTGCTTTTCCACAGTTCATCATTGTGACTAAATCTTCACATGTTCTGAAACTTACATTCACACTCTAATCGAAATCCTATTGCTAAAGAACTTTTGGTCCAAATCCTATATTCACTCTTCTTCTTAAAACCTACCTACTATCTTCCTAATCCTACCGACTATCACTTTTTGACTGGAGGTTCTCTTCTACATTCAATCATCCAGTTACAAAGTCTTATTCCATTGTATATCGATTTCTCTGAGACATTTTTGCAGAATGTAATTCAACGATAGGTATCCCAATCAAGGGCCCAATGATTTCTGGGCTTCAAATCTTACTTAGATTTCTGTTTATGTACATATATTTCACGTCTGTATTCTAATAAATATCACAGGTTCCAATAACATTATTCATCCAGCAGAATGGTTCCTAACCGAAAATGAAAATGTTATTAACCGTAACCATACACTGTTCCCTCAATCTAACTTTACAGAAGAGCAGTGACAGTGTTGGTCTTACAATACAGGAATGCATGGGATCTTCCACCTGCTGAGAACCTCAAAGGTACATGCAGAAATGATCCCTGGAGAAGATGTAGGCAGCGATGAAGGACCTGAGAGAGCAAAAGTCATCTCAATGGCAAACAACCTGGTAGAATTAAGGAATGTGTCTGAATCAGCCTCATTCTTCTTAATACAGAGAAGATAGACCAAACCATGCCTGTGTAGAGAGCTGTTCCCTGGTCCCTATGTTTGATATACGATTCGAACTTGTGAAAGTGTCACAGGATGTAGGGGCATCCTCCATCTCATGGGAACCTTGGAGGCAAATGTTAGGACAACGTGGTTTCCAAGGCAGTGACCTCATTCAGTTCCTCAAGGAAGTGACTTCACCTCACTTCCTTGGTGATGGAAGTCTCTGAACTTGGGATCCAGGAAGCCAGGCACCCAGAGCCATAACCCGTCCAAGTCCCAGTGGTCTAACTTGTTTGGATTTACGAAGGACAGAGTCAATATTTCTTGGTACCTACTGATTTGAGGATGGCCAAATGCCAGGAAACCTCTGAAGAGGGTCCTATCCTGATAAAGCAGGTAGTGGATCACCGCTGGCTCCTGACTACTTCACAGAGTTGGCAAAGTAGAGCAGATCTGAGACAGGACAGGCCATTTTGGGAGAACATAGTATGGCCCACCAGTCAGAGGACACTCCGGATATGACAGACCTACTTGGGGGAAGGAGGTGCCTTTGCGGGTGTGGGTGTGGATTTGTGGTTTTGTCTCATGTTCTGAGAATACGAAAGAAAGGCGGTTTGATTGGATTGTAGTGAACTGTTTCTAGTAAGTCGTTTGACAAGGCGAGTCTTTCTATGTCTGTGTATCCCACTGTGTCCGTGGTTGTCGACATTAGAAAAGAGAATGCATCAGTTGATGTGTTCTGTCTAGTAGAAAGCTTCGCAGCATTCATCCTGCCCAATTGATGAATGGACTGCGGCTTGCCTCATGGATGGGCAACACCTACTATCTGCCTAAGTTCCTGTTTTCTTCCTGAATTCTGGCCACTCTCCCGAATAGGCACATAGTTTTGTGTTTAAGATATGTACCACCTCAAGCTCTGTTAAATGGCCATGTACTGGACAGCTGAAGGGAATGGGAGAATATCAGAAAACTCAGATATCAGTGTGACCAGGAAAGTCTCAGTGGAGAAACCCTGCTATGGGCCATTCTCTTACTATGTATCTGTTTCCCTGAATGTCAGGAAGTTCTTTGCCTCAGGCCACCCTCATGTGAAGCCTGAAAAAAAGAGTTTTCAAATGAAAATGAATGGGCATCACCTGTGGCTCTTTGCTTAATTTCTTTGCAAAGGGATGTGTCTGAATCACCCTTTGGCCCTGTGTGCGGTTGTGGCTTAGATTCTCAGCCCCTGATGGATCTAAAGAAAGATCCGATGTGTGCATCCAAAACCAAAATTTCAAAAAGATCAGTTATGATGGATGAAGTCTCTTGCCTTTCTTTGTTAGGTTCCTGAACTACATCAAGTGAGAATAGGGATCCTTTGGTTCAAATAAATTTTTGAAAGCCCTGAAGAAGTGCTTGGGTTTTCTTATTACTCCAATTCACATAAAGAATCTATACCTGACAGTCAGTAGGCCTCAAATTGGAGAAGCAGATCAGTATTAACTGCGGTCTTATTTTATCACTCCTGGTTCACATGCAGGGTGTCCAGGCCACCATGACTTTAGGCAAATGAGCGGCAAGGGAGCTTATTTTGGACACTAACCCATACCCTACTAGACTCTGACTAGTAATCCTAACATGATGGAGAATAATAACCCCAACAGAATAGAAATACAAGAAGTTTTGAGGATTCATGTTGTATAGTTGTACTTGCCTTTTGCATTATATAGGGTAGGAGTTATAAATTTAGTCAATTTTTAATTGAAACAGTTCTCCATGTGTTTTTAAAGTTCACAACTATGTGAATTCCTCTCTCCCTTTCTCTGTAGCCTATTCAGAACATGTATTTTTATATGCACATTTAGAATCCTACCTGGTGTCACATGTACATTCTTGAGAGGTTGCTGACTTAGCAGATACAAATTGTCAGAAGAGATCACTCCTCTGAATGCTGTTGGAAGTGAAAATTCAAACTATGGGTGACTTCCTAGTTGAACAACATTATACATAAATCCACGTTTAGTAAAATTAATATTTTTGGCTCTGTGGATTATATATATTTCATGATATATATATATATTGCTACATTTTAATGTCTGTTTGAGTGTGTGTGTGTGTGTGTGTATAGATAGATAGATAGATAGATAGATAGATATACACTCTCCAGATTTTTGAAAATATGAAACATATGTGTCTTATTATATACTCCCTAAATTCATTCATGTACATGTATGTGGATTTATAATCAACTTTTCACAAGATTATTTTCAAAAATATTCATCCACCTGAAATACATATTTGTTTCCTAGTACTAAAAACAAACTTCAGTGAATGGTGCATACAAATCCAAATATTTCTACAGTAACTGTCCCAGTTTAACATCAATGCTTGTAGATTCCTATGGGACATGATGTGTATTTTGACGTTCATTTTTTAACAAAACTGGTACATTATTATTTCTTCAGTTTATGCACATCATAGGATATATATTTCATTAACAAGTTCACAAATTTATAGGCATTTGTTTCGCTTTCAATAACTTCCTTATTCAAAACTCTTGTATTCCTCCAGGTTTCTTGTCTGGTCTCTTCATGAGACTTCTTTCCAAACTCATTATTTCTGAAATCCATAATCACCTTTGAAACAAAATTCACACACTCTTTATGATAATCCATAAGCCTAATATTAAAATAAGATGGATACCTGGTTGGATTGAATGATTGCATATCAATATAAGATTTCCTGTATATTTTCAGATATCAATTCAATCCATTATTTAAATTTAGAACTTGTTACATTGTTTAATCAAAGTTTTGTCTATTCATGCATTATCTCTATATTCCTAGACACAGGGTACACCCATTTGTAACACCAGTACTAATTTATATATCTTCAAAATATTGCTCCCAGAAACGGTGGAATAAATACTTATGTCATCTGATCTACATATACATTTTATCACAGTAATTTTCTGGACACAAAAAGCAAAGTTCACACTTATGATTTTACCAAAGCCTTAATGGAAAGTGAGTATGCATTACTAAAAACATCCATGTCCAGGTTGCCTAACGCTCTCAAATGTGAATCCTATTGGTCACTACATATTTGTTTCTTCCTAAGATTATATATTTTACCTCAAGCCTGTTGAAAATGTCTAATCCTATCAATCACTTTATCATTTGCCTGATTTACTAATGTCTCTATTAATATCTGCTTTCCTACATATTTTCCACAGTTTATCATTGTGACTGACTCTTCACATGTGCTCACATTTTCATTCACTCTCTACCCGAAACCCTATTGCTAAAGAACTTTTGGTTTAAATCCTACACTCTCTCTGCTTTCTAAACCTACTGACTATCTTTCAAATAATACCGAGTATCCCTTTTTGACTAGAAGTTCTCTTCGACATTCCATCATCCAAGGTACAAGGTCCTATGCCATTGTACATCGATTTATCTGAGACATCTCTGCAGAACATAATTCAAAGCTAAGTATCCCAATCAAGGGCCCAATACCCTTCTGGGCTTCAAATCTTACCTAGATTTCTGTTTTCATTCTAATATTTCACTTTTACATTCTTGTAAATATTACAGGTTCCCAATACAATTATTCATCCTGCAGAATGATTCTTAACCCAAATCGAACCTTTTATTAACCCTAACCATACACTCTTCCCTCAATCTAAGTTTACAGAAGAGCAGGGACAGAGTTGTTTTTACAATACAGGAATGTAGGTCATCTTAAACCTGCTGAGAACCTCAAAGGTCCATGCAGAAATGATACCTGGAGAAGATGCAGGCAGCTATGAAGGAGTTGAGAGAGCAAAAGTCACCTTGCATGGCAAACCACCTGGTCAGGATGAAGGGTCGTGTCTGAATCAGTCTCTCTATTCTAAATGTAGAGAAGGTGGACCAAACCAGGCCTTTGTTGAGAGATGTTCCCGGGTGCCTATGGTTGATATACCATTCTAACTTGCGAAAGTGTCACAGGAAGTAGGGGCAGCCTCTATCTCATGGGACCCTTGGAACCAACTGTTAGGACAAAGTGGTTGCCAAGGGAGTGAACTCATTAAGTTCTTGAAGGAAGTGTCCTACCTCACTTCCTTGGTATTGGAACTCTCTGAAATTGGGATCCAAGATGCCAGACACCCAGAGCCAGTCCCAGTCCCACTCCCACTGGGCTCAGTTGTTTGGATTTACCAAGGACAGAGTCAGTCTTTCTTGGTACCTACTGCTGAGAGAATGGCCAAATGCCAGGACAGATATGAAGAGGGTCTTTCCTGAGAAAGCAGGTAGTGGCTCACCACTGGATCCTGACAACTTCACAGAGTTGGCCAAGGCAACCAGAACTGAGACAGGACTGGCCATTTCGGGGAACATAGTTTGGCTCAACAGACAGAGGACACACTGGAGAGTCAAAGACTTACTTGTGGGAAGGAGATGCCTTTGTGGGTGTGGGTGTGAGTTTGTGGTTTTGTCTCATGTTCTGAAAATAGGTAGGAAAGGTGGTTTGTTTGGTTTGGAATGGACTGTTTCTAGTAAATCGTTTGACAAGGTGAGTGATTCTAGTTCGGTGTATCCCACTGTGTACGTGGTTTTGGACATTAAAAAACAGAATGCACCAATGGATGCATCCTGTCTAGTAGAAAGCTTCCCAGCATTCATCCTGCTCAACTGATGGATGGACTGCGGTGTGTCTTATGGATGGGGAACACCTACTATCTTCCTAAGTTCCTGTTTTCTTCCTGAATTCTGGCCACTCTCCAAAATAGGCTCATGGTTTTGTGTCCAAGATATATACCACCTCCAAGCTCTGTGCCATGGCCATGTACTGGACAGCTGAATGGAATGGGAGAATCACAGAAAACTCAGATATCAGTGTGACCAGGAAAGCCTCAGTGGAGAAATCCTGCTTTGGCCATTCTCTTACCTATATTTCTGTTGCCCTGAATGTCAGGAAGTTCTTTCCCTCAGCCCACCCCTTTGTTAAGCCTGAAGAAAACAGTTTTCAAATGGAAATGAAAGGGCATCACCTGTGGCTCTTTGCTTAATTTCTTTGTAAAGGGATGTGTCTGAATCAGCCTCTTGGCCCTGTGTGCAGTTGTGGCTTAGATTCTCAGCACCTCATGGATCTAAAGAAAGATCCCATGTGTGCATCCATAACCAAAATGGCAAAAAGATCTGTTATGGTGAATGAAGTCTCTTGCGTTCCTTTGTTAGGTTTCTGACCTACATCAAGTGAGAATAGGAATCCTTTGGTTCAAATGAATTCTTCAATGCCCTGAAGAAGTGGTTGTGTTTTCTCATGACTCCAAATCACATAAAGAATTGTTACCTGACACTCAGTAGGCCTCAAATTGGAGAAGCAGAGCTGTATTAACTGCAGTCCTATTTTATCACTCCTGGTTCATATGCAGGGTGTCCAGGCCACCATGACTTTAGGCAAATGAGGGGCAAGGGAGCTTATTTTGGACACTAACCCATACCCTACTAGACTCTGACTACTAATCCTAATATGATGGAGATTAATAACCCAAACAAAATAGAAATACAAGCAGTTCAGAGGAGTCATGTTGTATAGTTGGACTTGCCTTTTGCATTATATAGGGTAGGAGTTATAAATCTAGTCAATTTTTAATTAAAATAGTTCTCCATGTGTTTTTAAAGTTAACAAATATGTGAATTCCTCTCTCCCTTTTTGTGTAGCCTATTCAGCACATGTATTTTTATATGCACATATAGAATCCTACCTGGTATCACATGTTCATACTTGAGAGGTTTCTGACTTGGCAGATACTGCCGCGGTCCGGTTGGAGCAAAATAACCGGGGGGTGGGGGTTATGAATAACATGTGTATGTTGATATAGCAGGAGTGGAAGCCATTTATCGTAGGACAATAGAGGTATTTATACATTCCACCCAGGTTATCTAATTAACATAAACTAGATACTGCAGTCAACCAATCAGGAATCTCCACACTTAATGGCTCGCTTTTGTTACATCTCAAACCACTCCCTCTGGCATTTTGCCAGGCATCATCCAGACTTGTTTACACACTCTAACATTCCCCTGGCAAAAAGCCAGGTGTTATTTTGACATGTTTAGAGACTCTAACATTTCCCCCTTTTATTTAATTTAAATAAAGACCACAGTGGTTTTTACAGAAACACCATACATAACCTGCTACAAACAGAAAGGGAGGATACAAAATGTCACAATACAAGCCAATTGATGAAGCACTTGGAGAAATAATACCAGCAATGACACTGTTAGCAAAGACACCGAGTTAAAATTTGTTATAGATTACAGTTTGTTGTCTCAGTCCAGGTAAAGCAGTGTCTCAATAGATTAACTCACAGTTCAGGTAAACCACAGTCCAGGTATGTTCTGCAGGCAGCTAGCTTAAATCACAGTCCTGGTAAGTTCTGCAGGCAGCTAGCTTAAATCACAGTCCATGTAAATTCTGCAGGCAGCTAGCTTAAATCACAGCCCAGGAAAGTTCTGAAGGCAGCTAGCTTGATCCAAAGTCTCCTCCGTTTCTCTGCCGAAGTCTCCTCCGGTTTTCAGCAACACTGGAAATTCTTCCACCCTTGTCTTCACCGGCACTGGGATGAAGGCAGGAACTCCTACCACTGGCTAAAGAAAATCCTATAGTATTCCACCAGGTGCTAAGAAAACAACCTTCTGAAAAATTTAGTACATTATCTCAAGGTTTTTTACATTTGAAAAAAGCCTTAATAGTGCTTATTATTTATTATCTTCCGGGTGTGGGAGAACCATTGTAGCTTAGTTATTGGCATTGAAAATGACCAAACATCAGGGAGCCAGTAGCATCTATGGCTGGCTGTAGCATCCTGGGCAGCCACAGATGGCCCTGGGGAGTGTCCAGGACTCAAACTGCCACGGGGCCCCGCTCCCCAGGCTGGGGGCGGGGAATTGCCGGCTGCCACTGCTTGAAAAGCCCTTGCTGCACAGTGACTGGCTTGAGCATGTGGCAGCCGAGGCGCCTATTCACACACACTCCGGAAACGAAAAGTATTCAGTAACAGCCTTTTGCTGAAACTTTTTTCCTGATAATCCTTCTTCTTCTTAACTTTCTTTTTCTTTCTGATTAGACTTCCTGGGCTTCCATCAACACATGCCCTAATTGCACTTGTTTCCACTGGGGTGCCTCTTTCCATTATCAATTTACTTCTCACCCCTTCCTTATTTTCATCACAAAGACAATACAATACACTGAGATAAAACAAGACACAATCATACTGTATCAATCTTCTCCATTTTTTGAAATGACCGTTTTTCCTCTCCCCCTATCTGCCTAGGGATGAGCAGATTTGCTCCCATCCTATCTATGGATGGGCAGCTTTTATTCGTCACTTACCCCCAAGTGTCCCAGGGCTCCCTGTATGGGCCACCATCTGCAGCAGTCCCACTGCAGCAAAATAACCGGGGCAGGGGGTGATGAATAACTAGTGTATGTTGATACAGTAGGAAAGGCGTGATAGGTAGGAAAGGCTATTTGTTTGGTATTGAGTGGACTGTTTCTAGTAAGTTGTTTGACAAGGCAAGTGTTTCTATATCTGTGTATCCCACTGTATCTCTGGTTGTAGACATTAGAAAAGATAATGCATCAATGGATTTGTCCTCTCCAGGAGAAAGTTTAACAGCATTCATCCTGCCCAATTTATGAAAGGACTGTGGCTTGCCTTATGGATGGGCAACACCTACAATATTCCTAAGTTCCTGTACTCTTCCTGAATTCTGGCCACTCTCCACAACAGGCTCATGGTTTTGAGTCCAAGATATGTACCACCTCCAAGCTCTGTGACATGGCCATGTACTGGATAGCTGAAGGGAATGGCGAGCATCTCAGAAAACTCAGATAACAGTGTGACCAGTAAAATCTCAGTGGAGAAACCCTGCTTTGGGCCTTTTCTTACATAATGTTCTGTTGCCCTGAATGTCAGGAAGGTCTTTGCCTCAGGCCAACCCTTTGTGAAGCCTGAAGAAAACAGTTTTCAAATGGAAATGAATGGGCATCACCTGTGGCTCTTTGCTTAATTTCTTCCAAAAGGGATGTGTCTGAATCAGCCTCTTGGCCCTGTGTGAGGCTGTGGCTTAGATTCTCAGCACCTGATGGATCTAAAGAAACATTCCTTTTGTGCTTCCAAAACCAAAATGGCCAAAAGGGCAGTCATTGTGGTTGAAGGCCCTCGCCTTCCTCTGTAAGGTTTCTGACCTACATCAAGTGAGAAGAGGGATCCATTGGGTCAAATGAGTTCTTCAAAACCCTGCAGAGGCTAGCCCGTAATTGCTTGGGTTTTCTCATGACTCCAATTCACATAAAAAATCTATACCAAACAGTCAGTAGGCCTCATATTGGAGAAGCTGGGCAGTACAAATGGCAGGCATATTTGATCACTACTGGTTCACAGGAAGGGTGTCCAGGCCACCCTGATTTTAGGCAAATGAGGGGTAAGGGAGCTTATTTTGGACACTGTCGTGAGCTTTGCCCCTCATGGAAAACCCCAGCCAGAGGTTATGATGAGTGTCTATATGGAAGAAGATGAGGGCCATGTGGGAGTGTTTTGGTTTTAATTGTGGTCATTTGTGTGGTGGTTGAAATAGATGACTGGGTCCACCTGGGCTTGAAGTCTGGTGTGATTCCCCTTACAGACTGAGTTCTGAAACTGACCTCAGAGAAATATTGCCATGAGTTCTCTTGGGATTTTAGGAGGCCACGCATTAGAGTCGCCCTTGGAAACTGAGATCAAGTCCCAGGGTGGCTTTCCACAGAGCATCGGGAATCTCAGCCAGGATATCACATGATTTTATTATGAAAGACTTGGCAGCCATAGATGAGATTCAAAACAAACATGGACCTCACACTCTAGACCTCAATGGGCCTGGGTTCATGTGATCTTTTGGCCACTCTTTGGGAAGCCTTGACTGTGAGAATTCTCCAGAGCTTTCATTTAAATGAGCTTCTATACCATTTAATGGTTCTTGAAAGAATTGAAACCTACAGTGCCTCCAACTTCATCCGTGAAAAATGCTAGATAAATACCAAGAAATTTTTGAAATTCCCATAACCAGGTGTCAGAGGAGAACATTTGGATGTCCTGTTGCTGATCAGGAGTGTTCCAGACAGTGGTTTGATTGACTGGGTTTCATGAAAATGGTGTAGAACTGAAATGCCAGTATGTTGGAGCCTGCTGAGTATTGGGCCCAGAACTGTGGTGTGCAGGTGTGGGATAAAACATTTGTGTTGGGGCCATTTGGATCTACCATTGACTTCCAAATGGCTTGTGACTGACATGGTGCAGCCAGCAGACCCTTATATGTAAAGGCATCTTGTTATATGGAGAGGTTTCAGGGCAATGTTACGAATCAGGTTGCTATCTTCAAGTGGGCAAGCTATGTGGGATAGAATCCTGGTTGGTGCATTCTCTTGCAGACTCTGACCGACCACACGTGACAGAACTACCTTCAGCACTGTGTCCCAGTTGAACTTCTTGTATTTCGTAGAGCAAATACCAAACTCCCAGTGCAGCAGCAAGAAACACCATGAATAGTGGAGGATGACTAAATGGGTACACAGTCCACACAGGGAGACACTTAGCCTTCAGTGGCCACAGTTTACCTACAAAGAGAGAATTCAGCACTTTGCCTCATTTTCATTGGAAAATAAGAAACCAATTTCTTCAGGTCACATAGATGCAGAGCCAGCTTTGATGGTCTCACAACAAAGGAAGCTAAAGCTCCTGAAAACAACATATATTTCAAGTGCCCAACCTCAGAGGCAGTTTCTCAAAAAGTCGTTAGGCCAGCAGAGCTCCATGTTTGTGGAGTGTTTACCTGTTAGACAAGGATGCAAGAAAAGACCACTGACTCCAATTAAAATCAAATTAAACTAAGCTTATTATTTTCACCAGCCAGGCTAACTCTCCCTCCCAAAACGGCCGGAACAAGACAGCAACCCCAACTTACCTACAGCCCAGCTTTAAAGCCCAGAAAGTTACACAAAAGGGGGGTTAGAGATAACAGAACTCGGACAAGCATCACACTAATGGTAGTTTATATATATATATATTTTTTTTTTTTTTTGCTGGCCCCAACATCAGAATTTGTGAGGACCATTAGACCCTCAGAGATGGTCATTGTCTGTCCAGGGAAGGCCAATATTTATGATGTGTCGCTAATGTTTCACAGAGTGCTGCTATCTGGTCAGAGAGCCAGACATGGGTGAGTTCAAGGCATGGGCAGGCATTCCAAGCAGGTTCAGAATTTGCAGTAATTTATAGTAAAGCCAAAATTATCTTATCATGGCTTTGTGGCAAGATGGCTCCCAATTTTAATAAAAGATCAGGTTGAGCCTATCATTCCCCCCCTTTTCTTATGTGTTCCTTTCAAATCTTTGATAGATTAAGGGAAGTGCACTGAGGAAATTTAAATCCCTCAGGTAACAGTCTCCAAATTTCTAGAACTCACCCAAAACGGGTCTCCCTGATTTTACCTGACTTAATTAATTACGTATATTGATAGTCTATTTATTTTTGGCTCCATTGTTGTAAGAAGGGAGGCCTCACGCATTTTGGATTCTTCTGCGCTGAGAGAGGGTGACGTAAGGGTCATGGCATGAGGGACATGAGTTGCCTTTTAGAATTTAGTTGAGGGACATGAGTTGCCTTTTAGATTTCAGCTTGGTTTGAAGTCTGGTTGGGGAAGAACAGGTTGTAAAGTCATCTGGGAATGGGTTCTTCTATGAGAGTAACAAAAACCATGAGTGATGAATAAATGTTGCAGCAGCTGGAACATGTCACCGTATAGAAGTTCCCTCACCATTCTTTAATATCCTCAGTTATCAGGACTGTCAACTTAATATTTAATTTTTTGTTTTACAGTTGTCCCTCCCCATAAGATACAGTTTATTAATTTAATGTCATCTGATCTTGCAAAATCCTTTTTCTAGTATGACCTCTGTGTCTAATAGAGAAACCTTTAATTCTGTTACTCAGGGCTGGATAATCGTTCTAGCAAACACCAAGCCTACCTCTGTAGGTTAGGAATATCTGTAGGCCCTAAACTAAATTTTCTGCCTCTGGCAGCTCCTCTTAATAGTCTCTTTTTATAGTTATCAGGCATTCCTGTCTGAGAATCCTTCTTTGTAACCTCCAGTCTTACTTATTTTGGGAGGCTAACATAAAGTGTATACCTTAAAATATTAATATTTGTTTTCTTGGCCGATTCATTTAACTTTAATTTTAAATCCTAATCTTAAACATCCAGCAAATAAATTTTAACAGCCTTATATTGAGAGTACTGGGCTTTAATATCTATAACTTAATTATTATTTATCTTTTCATTAATTGGGATTATGTATTATTCTGTCTGTCTTGTAGGTGATGACTTATTATCTTAAATTAACCCATGTTGTGTTATTAAAGCAACACTTCGGTAAAAGACTAACAGGGAATCTTTAGATCACTTATAAGCAAATTAAAAATAAAATTTTTTAACAAGAGTAAAAATACTTAGTTTCTGTAATAGCTACCCTGAATTTTTTGGCTGAGTTATACATTATATGCCCTGTTTGAGATCCTAGTAATCTTCACAGAAAAACAAAAGAACTTTTGAACATAACTTTAAATGAAATAAAATCTGACCTACTCCTTTTGTAGTCATTCTCACATGTAGTAAGATGGGACACAGTGCCTTATCTCAGGTAAGGCAGGCCTCTTTATAAATATTAAGTGTTTTAGTTCTAAAGCTGATCATTGTTTTTTAAATATCATTTTACAAAGTTTACATAAATTGTTTGAGGTCACATGAACATTATCTAACATCATATGACATCACATTTAAAACATGGATTAAAGAAAGGCTGAAAGATTTTAACCTTTACATATATTAGGCTCTGATTAACTTAAAAATACATTTAAATTGTTCCCCAATGAAAAAAGTAACATAAAACTTTACATATCTTATTGATAACAGGTAAATAAATCCCCAGTACATTTTTTTTTACCATACAACTTCAGAATACCAGCTTGATATAATGCTCTTTAAATGTTTCTAACTTACAGACTTGTATACCTGGAAGATATGAGCACATTAATAGCATCAAAATTACATTGATATTTCTAGATTAACCAAGTTTAGCTTTTAAAGAAATGGCAGTAGAGTGCTCTAAAATAACAGTTCTTATTTAATCAGTTGTTTAATTTTTATGGTTGCTTGCTCTAGAAAAAATAAAACTTAATAAACACAATGTTATGGGTAAACTTATGTTTTCAGAAATTTTTGTCTCTTTAACACATGACTGATTTTTACAATCTGATACAGACCTTAGTAAATCAATCAGGTATCTAACAAATGTACTCAAGAATGAGAAATTCCACATCAAATTTACTTTACTTATTTATTAAAATATTAGACAAATGTATTGAAGAGTGTAAACCATTTTTTTGTTGAAGGAAAAGTCCTAGAATCAAGGCATTTTAGACATTTTGTAGATATTAATATTTTATTAGATTTTTGAACACCTATAAAAACTTGTAAGCTTAAATTTAAAAACATTTATTTTTATCTGTTTATCCAATTTAAATTGAACAATTTTAATCACGTGAATTAAAGATCTTTGGATCCACTTTTTTTAAATTAATTTTTATTGTAGGTTGTTCAAAACATTACATAGTTCTTGATATATTATATTTCACACTTGATTCAAGTGGGATATGAACTCCCGTTTTTACCCCATATACAGATTGCAGAATCACATCAGTTGCACAACCATTGATTTACATATTGCCATTCTGGTGTCTGTTGTATTCTGCTGCCTTTCCTATCCTCTACTATCCCCACTCCCCCATCCCCTCCCCTCTTCTCTCTCTACCCCCTCTACTGTAATTAATTTCTCCCCCCTCATATTTTTCCTCCTTTCCCCTCACTTCCTCTTGTATGTAATTTTGTATACCCCTGAGGGTCTCCTTCCATTTACAGGAAATTTCCCTTCTCTCTCCCTTTCCCACCCACCTCTCATCCCTGTTTAATGTTAATCTTCTTCTCATGCTCTTCGTCCCTACTCTGTTCTTAGTTACTCTCCTTATATCAAAGAAGACATTCGCCATTTGTTTTTGAGGGATTGGCTAGCTTCACTTAGCATAATCTGCTCTAATGCCATCCATTTCTCTCCAAATTCTATGATTTTGTCATTTCTTAATGCAGAGTAATACTCCATTGTGTAAAAATGCCACATATTTTTTAACCATTCGTCTATTGAATGGCATCTAGGTTTTGCTTCCACAGTCTTGCTATTGTGAATTGTGCTGCTATGAACATGGATGTAGCAGTGTCCCTATAGTGTGCTCTTTTTAGGTCTTTAGGGAATAGACCGAGTAGGGGAATAGCTGGATCAAATGGTGGTTTTATTCCCAGCTTTCCAAGAAATCTCCATACTGCTTTCCAAATTGGCCGCACCAATTTGCAGTCCCACCAGCAATGTACAAGAGTACCCTTTTCCCAACATCCTCGCCAGCACTTGTTGTTGTTTGACTTCCTAATGGCTGCTAATCTTACTGGAGTGAGATGGTATCTTAGGGTGGTTTTGATTTGAATTTCTCTGACTGCTAGAGATGGTGAGCATTTTTTCATATACTTGTTGATTGATTGTATGTCCTCCTCTGAGAAATTTCTATTCAGGCCCTTGGCCCATTTGTTGATTGGGTTATTTGTTATCTTATTGTCTAATTTATTGAGTTCTTTGTATATTCTCGATATTAGGGCTCTGTGTGAAGTGTGAGGAGTAAAGATTTGTTCCCAGGACGTAGGATCCCTATTTACCTCTCTTATTCTTTCTTTTGCTGAGAAGAATTTGAGTAGGTCCCATTTGTTGATTCTAGTTATTAACACTTGTGCTATGGGTGTCCTATTGAGGAATTTGGAGCCCAACCCCACAGTATGTAGATCATAGCCAACTTTTTCTTCTATCAGACGCCATGTCTCTGATTTGATATCAAGTTCCTTGATCCACTTTGAGTTAACTTTTGTGCATGGCAAGAGAAAGGGATTCAGTTTCATTTTGTTGCATATGGATTTCCAGTTTTCCCAACACCATTTGTTGAAGATGCTATCCTTCTTCAATTGCATGCTTTTAGCCTCTTTATCGAATATAAGATAGTTGTAGTTTTGTGGATTGGTTTCTGTGTCCTCTATTCTGTACCATTGGTCCACCCACCTGTTTTGGTACCAGTACCCTGCTGTTTTTGTTACTATTGCTCTATAGTATAGTTTGAAGTCTGGTATAGCTATCCCGCCTGATTCACACTTCCTGCTTAGCATTGTTTTTGCTATTCTGTGTCTTTTATTTTTCCATATGAATTTCATGATTGCTTTCTCTATTTCTACAAGAAATGCCGTTGGGATTTTGATTGGCATTGCATTAAACCTATAGAGAACTTTTGGTAATATCGCCATTTTGATGATGTTAGTTCTACCTATCCATGAACAGGGTATATTTTTCCATCTTCTAAGATCTTCTTATATTTCTCTCTTTAGGTTTCTGTAGTTTTCATTGTATAAGTCTTTCACCTCTTTTGTTAGGTTGATTCCCAAGTATTTTATTTTATTTGAGGATATTGTGAATGGGGTGGTTGTCCTCATTTCCATTTCAGAGGATTTGTGGCTCATATACAGGAATGTCTTTGATTTATGTGTGTTGATATTATATCCTGCCACTTTGCTGAATTCGTTTATTAGCTCTAGTAGTTTCTTTGTAGACCCTTTTGGGTCTGCTAGGTATAGAATCATGTCATCTGCAAATAGTGATAATTTGAGTTCTTTTCCTATTTTTATGCCTTTAATTTTTTTCGTCTGTCTAATTGCTCTGGCCAGTGATTCGAGAACTATGTTGAACCGAAGTGGTGAGAGAGGGCATCCCTTAAAATTTGTTTTTATGAGTGCTTTTTTTATTATGAGCGCTCCTTATATATGTTAATTTCTGTATCATATATATGATTAAGAATATATATATATATATAGACATACAACAAATAACAAAAGTGTGCACACATAATAATAGTAAAGGCCTTGTAGCTTTTAGCAGGTGAAATCTCCATTGCCATGTTTTAAAAACTCCACAGTTGGTCAAAGATAGAACTGATCAGAAAAACATTAACCTAGGTCTGTAGGATCAAAATTATGAGTTAGAAAAATTAAAGGATCTAAGGAAAATAATAAGAGTCCTAGAAAAAATAACTGACCAGTAATTATTAAATACCATACTATTTACTTTTTTTTTCCTTAAGCCTCATATCAGTCTCCTACTGATCTTGCAGGCTTCTTTCATTTGCATTTCAATCTAAGTCCTGGCTGAGGTCTGGAAGGAGCAGGAAAAAACTGCTATTCTGAGCAGACACCTCAGGCCTAATGCATTTTAACCATAATTTTCCAGATAGTATGTTGAAAATTTTGATACAAGCTTAAGACAAAATTTACAAAATTTTATATCTTTACATCTTGTGTTGTCAACAGATACCATACTATGATTTACTATCCTTGTCCAAATTAATGCACTGGTACACACAGTGACATTTTCCGAGGCTACCCAATTAAAAATTGGTGAAAAAAAAAAGACTGAATGATTGGAAAATTTCTTGCCAACTTGGAAGTAGAGTTCTTTAGTTTTCCATCCTAAGTATTTAAGTTCTCTGGCATGAATTATCTGAAATCATAAACTGAACAATTATCTCAATCTGACTTTTAACGGCAAGATTCTGCAATGCTTCAAAAACCCAATAAGCTACCAGATTGTTA
This sequence comes from Callospermophilus lateralis, assembly GCF_048772815.1. Taxonomy (NCBI): domain Eukaryota; kingdom Metazoa; phylum Chordata; class Mammalia; order Rodentia; family Sciuridae; genus Callospermophilus; species Callospermophilus lateralis. The sequence goes on from NW_027512781.1 coordinate 463,568, forward strand.
CAATAAAACATCATCATTTAGACACACATTCAGGTAAAATCATTCCCAAGAAACAATATATAATATCAACACATTATTGCACATGTCTTAAAGTGCCAGAAACAAAGACACACGACAGACAGAAAGGAGCTCCAGACTATGACTGACAGACAGAAGCCTTTAAAACAGAGCAGATAAGAGAAAAATCTCCTACACCAGTTGCACCACAGATGTCCCCACAAGGGGACCAGATGCTTTCACAGAGGAGCATCCTGAAATGTAAAATCAAGGGTCGCCATAGTGACTTTCCTGCATTTAGTGTCCCCTTTTTTTCCCTCTTTTTTAAGATGACAGAGGTGGCATTATCGTTAAATTGCAGGGAAAGACCTAGGGAATTCTCTGAAAAAATCAGTCTTCAGCAGCTGCTGGGAGTCCCTCAGTCCCTCCTTTTACTTACAGGATTTGCTCCTCTGTTTCAGTTCCACCACAAGCATGCTCCATCTCCTAACATTTCTGTAGTCAGCTCTCAAAAAGTTCCAGGGTGCGGGTGGGTTATCAAAATTTGTAACTTAAAGTTGGGTTCCTGAACTTGAAGCCAATTAATGCCAATTTAAAAATGAGGACAGGGTTTTGAGAAAAAGAAAAACGAAGGTTTATTGCTTTGCTAACAAAGATAAACACAGGGACTCTGCCAAAAGGTTGTGACTCTCTTTATCTGGAGGGACAAGGGATTTTAAAGGAGTTTCACTTATTAACCTGGGAGATACTCAGTTCTTAGGTCCCCCGCAGGCACTGCCCTCTGCAGTGAGTGTGCTCCAGGCAGCCAGCTAGGGGCTTCTATCATACTGCTTAACAAACGGGTGTAAAGTTCAATGCAGTTCCTTTAAACTCAGTCCAAAGGGTGTCAGGCTTACTTGCTTTATTTTCATGTCCGATATCCTTAAGTTTTCACCACAGAAATCACACAACAAAATGCACAAAAACAAACAAACAAAAAACATATAGAACACAGAACAAAACAACAACAAAAAAAAAAAAAAAAAAAAAAAACAGAAATCCGGCGCCGAAACAGGAAAACAGAGGAGCAATGCAATGTCTTCCTAAAGCTCCCCGTAGGAGTGCATGCGTGCCCATTGGCACCTCTCTACCCTTCCAGATGAATTCCCTAGAGAACAGAACAGATGACAGAATGATTCTTGTTACTGTCCCAGACAGGAGTATATGTGAGCCTCCTCAGTCCACCTCTCTGTCATCAGAAGAGATCTCCCTTAACCGGATATCAGATGTTATAAAGGCACCAATTACCTATGGATGCCTCCTCCACCAGGTGCTTGCTAATAGTTTTAATGTGGTGGTTCACTGCAGTGCTCCCTGAACTGAAGGCTAACTCCAAGGCCTTGGACCATCTCAAGTTGCACAAACCCTAGAGTTGCTCTCAAGCTTGGAGCCCTGGAAGGAAGGCCAACTTCAGAATTTACAGCAGTCTGGTCTTGTGATCTTGTCCGGCAGGGTCATCTCACTGGGGAACTCCAAAATATTAGACCAGGAACGCATGTAAAGACCACTGACTCCTAGTAAAATCAAATTAAGGCAAGCTAATTATTTCAAAGGGAAAGGCTACCTCTCCCTCCCAAAATGGCGGGAGCAAGACAGCAAACCCACCTTTCCTATAGCCCAGCTATATAGCCCAGAAAGATGCACAAAAAGGGGGTTACAGATAACAGAACTTTAACAAGCATCACACTAACGGTAGTTTACATTTTTTTTTAAGCTCACCCCAACATCAGAAATTATGAGGACCATTAGAGCCTCAGAGACTCATTGTCTGGCCAGGGAAAGAAAATATTTATGAGGTGTCACTAAAGTTTCAGAGAGGGCTGCAATCTGGTCAGAGAGCCAGGCATGGGTGAGTTTAAGGCATGGGCAAACATTCCAAGCAGGTTCAGAATTTGCAGTAATTTATAATAAATCCAAAATTATCTTTTCATGGCTTTCTGGCAAGTGGGCTCCCAATTTTAATAAATGATCAGGTTGGGTCTATCAACCCTGTCCCTTACTTTTGGAAACTCCCCTTCCACATCCAAGCTTGTGAACTCCTGAGCATTTTCCATTCCAGATATGTATTCACAGATTTTCTAACTCTTCTCCTCTAATTGTGTATTACTTGGGGCGAATGTAATGTCAAGGCATTGTTCTGGATGAGAATGGGAAGATTTTTTGCATACACATTGGATTCATTATCTAATTTTTCATTCGAAATACTTAATCCCTGACACTAAAACCTACCCTACTGGACTCTGACTACTAATGCAAATATGATGGAGATAAATTACCCCAACAAAATAGAAATACAAGCAGTTCAGAGGAGGCATGGTGCATAGTTGGACTTGCCTTTTGCATTATGTAGTGTAGGAGTTATAAATCTAGCAAATTTTCAATTTAAATAGTTCTCCATGTGTTTGAAAGTTAACAAATATTTGAATTCCTGTCTCCCTTTCTCTGTAGCCTATTCAACACATGTATTTTTATATGCACATATCAAATCCTACCTGGTACCACACGTACATTCTTGTGAGGTGGATGAATTGGCAGATACAATTTGTGAGAATAGATCACTCATTCTAAACGCTGTTGGAACTGAAAATTCAACCTATGGGTGAGCTTCCTAGTTGAACAACATTATACATAAACCCATGTTCAGTAAAATGAATATTTTTGGATCTGTGGATGATATATATTTCATGATTAATTTAGATTGCCATATATATTGCTACTTTTTAATGTCTGTGTGTGTGTGTTTTATATATATATATATATATATATATATATATATATATATATATATATATATATATACTCTCCAGATTTTTCAAAATATGAAATATATGTGTCTTATTATACACTCCCTAAATTCATTCATATTCATATATGTGGATTTATGATCAACTTTTCACAAGATTATTATCAGAAATATTCATCCACCTGAAATACATATTTGTTTCCTAGTACTGAAAACAAACTTCAGTGAATGGTGCACACAACTCCTAATATTTCTACAGTAACTCACCCAGTTTAACATCAATGCGTATAGATTCCTATGGGACATGAAGTGTATTTTGACGTTCATTTTTATTCAACTCTGGTACATTACTATTTCTTCAGTTAATGCACATCATAGGATAAATATTTCATCCACAATTTATCAAATTGATAGGCATTTGTTTCACTTTCAATCACTTCCTGATTCAGAACACATGTATTCCTTAATGTTTCTTGACTGCTCGTTTCATGAGACTTCTTTCCAAACACATTATTTTCAATTTCCATTATCGCTTTGAAGCAAATCTCACACACCCGTCTTGATAAACCATTAAAGTAATATTACCATTATATGTATAATTGGTTGGAATTAATGATTGTATATCAATATAAGATTTTCTGCATATTTTCAGATATAAATTCAATCGATTATTTAAAGTGTAATCAGTTATATTATTTATTCACAGTATGGTCTCTTCATGCATTATCTCTACATACATAGACACAGGGTACACCTCTTTGTACCCCCAATATTAATTTATATGTCTTCAAAATATTGCTCCCAGAAATGGTGGAAAAAAATACTCTGTCAACTGATGTACATAAACATTTTATCACAGTAATATTCTGGACACAAAATGCAAAGTTCACACTTATGATTGTACCAAAGACTAAATGGAATGTAAACATGGATTACTAAAAAAATCCATGTCCAATTTGGCTAATGCTCTCAAATGTCAATCCTATTAATGATTACATATTTGTTTCTTCCTAAGATTATATATTCATATTCAACCCTGTTGAAAATATCTAATACTATCACTCACTTTATACTTTGTCTGATTTCATAATGTCTCTATAGATATCTGCTTTCCTACATATTTTCCCCAGTTCATCATTGTGACTCATTCTTCACATGTGCTGACATTGACATTCACTCACTAACCGAAACCCTGTTGCTAAATAACTTTTGGTCCAATTCCTATACTCATTCTTTTTTCTAAACTTACTTACTATCTTCCTAATCCACCTACTGTCCCCTTTTGACTGGATATTCTCTTCGACATTCAATCATCCAAGGTACAAGGTCCTATGCCATTTTATATCGATTTATCTGAGACATCTGTGCAGAACATAATTCAAAGATAAGTGTCACAATCAAAGGCCCAATTCCCTTCTGGGCTTCAAATCTTACCTAGATTTCTGTTTTCATACTTACATTTCACCTATTTATTCTTGTAAATATCGCAGATTCCCAATACCATTATTCATCCTGCAGAATGATTCCTAACTCAAATCGAATATGTTATTAATCCTAACCATACACTCTTCCATCAATCTAACTTTACAAAAGAGTAAGGACACAGTTTGTCTTACAATACAGGAATGTAGGGGATCTTCCACCTGCTGAGAACCTCAAAGGTCCTTACAGAAATGATCCCTGGAGAAGATGTTGACAGCTATGGAGGACCTGAGAGAGAAAAATTCATTTTCCATGGAAAACAACCAGGTCAAAATGAAGGGATGTGTCTGAATCAGCCTCTCTCTTCTTAATGTAAAGTAGTTGGACCAAATCAGGCATGTGTGGAGAGCTGTGCCGATTTTTGATATACAATTCTTAGCTTGAAGTGTCACAGTAAGTAGGGGCAGGCTCCATCTCATGGGAACCTAGGAAACAACTTTTAGGACAAAGTGTTTGCCAAGGCAGTGACCTCATTCAGTTTCTGAATGAAGTGACCTACCTCACTTCTTTGGTGATGGAACTCTCTGAACTGGGGATCCAAGAAGCCAGGCACCCAGAGTCAGTCCCAGTCCCAATCCCAGTGGGCTCACACGTTTGTATTTACCAAGGACAGAGTCAGACTTTCTTGGTACCTACTGATGTGAGGATGGCCAAATGCCAGGAGAGCTCTGAAGAGGGCCAGTTCATGAGAAAGCAGGCAGTGTCTCACCACTGGTTCCTGAAAACTTCACTGAGTTGGCCAAGGAGACCAGATCTGAGAGAGTTTCCCAATACTATTATTCATCCCGAAGAATGATTCCTAACCCAAATTGAACATGTTATTAAACCTAACATACACTGTTCCCTCAATCTAACTTTACAGAAGAGCGGGGACAGTGTTGGTCTTACAATACAGGAATGTAGGGGATCTTCCACCTGCTTAGAAACTCAAAGGTCCATGCAGAAATCATTACTGGAGAAGATGTAGGCAGCTATGAAGGACTTGAGAGAGCAAAAGTCATCTTCCATGGCAAACAACCTGGTCAGGATAAAGGAGTGTATCTGAATCAGCCTCTCTCTTATTAATGTAGAGAAGATGGATCAAACCAGGCCTGTGTGGAGAGCTATTCCTGAGTGCCTATAGTTTATATACCATTCTAACTTGTGAAAGTGTCACAGGAAGTAGGGGCATCCTCCATCTCAAGAGACCATAGGAAGCAACTGTTAGGACAAAATGGTTGCCAAGGGAGTGACCTCTTTCAGTTTCTGAAGGAAGTGACCTCACGTCACTTCCTTGGTGTTGGAACTCTCTGAACTTGGGATCCAGGAAGCCAGGCACCCATTGCCAGTCCCAGTCCTACTCCTAGTGGGCTCACTTCTTTGGATTTACCAGGGACAGAGTCAGTCTTTCATGGTACCTACTGATGTGGGGATGGCCAAATGCCAGAAGAGCTCTGAAGAGGGGCCTTTCCTGAGAAAGCAGGTAGTGGCTCATGCTGGCTCCTGAAATCTTCGCAGAGTTGGCCATGAAGACCAGATCTGAGACAAGACAGGCTATTTTTGGGGAACATAGTATGACCCACCAGTCAGAGAATACTCCAGATAGTCACAGATGTACTTGGGGGAAGCAGGTGCCTTTGTGGGTGTTGGTGTGGGATTCTTTTTTTGTCTCATGTTCTGAGAATAGGTTAACCAGTACCCTGGTTATTAATTGGTAGTTACATTATGCTTATAGACCCCAGAACTCAGGACAGGTAGAAAAAATAAATAGAACCATTAAATAGACCTTTACGAAATTACTCTTAGAGACCTGCATAAAAGATTGGAATATGCTCCTGCCTTATCCACTGTTTCATGCAAGAAATACTCCCTCTGTTTCTTTGTGTAACCTCACCACCTGTGAAATTCTCTATGGTGCCCTTCCTCCAGTAAGGGACCTAACCCCAACTCTAAGACCTAAGGATCCCTTCCACACCCCCTAGCTTGACAGACTTAAAGCTCTTGAAAGAACTCATTGATATCTGTTCAAACAGCTGGCCACGGCCTACCAAACTGGGGACAAGGGGACTCCACTTCAATATAATGTAAGAGACTTCATCTACATAAGAAGACATCAGGTTTCATTCCTGGAACCCCGATGGAAAGGAACATACCAGGTACTACTTATAACACCTACATCAGTAAATGTATACGGAATCAATTCCTGGATCCATGCCTCTCATCTCAAGCCTGCGCTCTGTCCAGACTCTTGCTGGAAACTGGAAATGACTTGTAGCCCTTTCAAATTGTGTTTTCACCATATGAATAAGGCTATAGACTCTCCCCTTGGCCACCAGTAGTCCTAAACCTCATCAGGTGGTTCATCAGCGATGGCTGATCACAAATCCTACTAGAGAAGAAGTATGGTCTATCTCGCTTACAGCCCCCATAGGGACCTGGTGGCCATCTCTCCACCCAGACATTTGTCAGCTGGCTATAGGTTTTTCCTATTGGGATATATCTGATAAAGTGGATCCCACTAAAATTCTATTAAATACCTTCTGTATCATCGATAATGGAAACAAACATTATGGATGTAGGGACACGCGAGCAAGATGCAGGTTGGCTAGCCCAGATTACTATGTTTGCATGGCAGACTATCAAAGCCACAAAGAGCCACGGCTGTGAGGGGAAAAAGCCAACTTCTTCTGTAAGTCATGGGGATGTTAGCATACAGGGACTGCCTGGTGGAACCCAAACTCCCCATCAAATTCAGTACACAGCATTGGCCATATTACCAATTAGACAACCAAAACCGATGGACCCCAGAAGGCTCTCTAGATCCTCAAATTATGCATGACATTTTTAACTTCTACAAGTGATCAAAAGGGTGGAAGGAGATTCCCCTATGTGAAGACCTTTTCCCTCCTTCACTCACGTCCTGAACTATGCTTCTCCAATAGATCCTAACCCTCAGCCTTCTGCTCCAGACTCTCTGCTTTCACTCCCACCTGAGCAACCTGATTTCTCCCCTCCATTTACTAGATCAAAAAACCAAACCTCGGCCGGTTCTCAGACAATTGCGCCCTTGCTGAGGTATCAGGTACTGAGGTACCCCTCCACCCACTCAGTCCTCTTTTCTCCAGTAAGTGCCCAGAGCAGGTCCCATCAGGTCCTCTTACCAGCTAACCCAAAGCTCAAACCAGCTGAGGAGATCCCTCAGACCACTATCCAAGATGTAATGAAAGTGACCTTTAAAGTTGCCTTGTCATCACTGAAAACAGGTGACTAAGAATTTAAAGTCCCTCACAGGCTTTTTGGGATACTCACTCCTGTCGTCCCCTCTGCTCTAGTTCTACTGCTCAAGTTTTTGTTGCCAGGAAAATCACAAACCCCTTTCCCAATATTCTTTTACATCTCTCCTTCCTAATTCTCAGATAAACGGAGTTGCTCTCAGCCTTGCTTTCCACGTCTTGCCCCTCTTCACCAGGCCCACAGAAAAGTCTTATATGACCTTCTCCAGAAGTCTTCACCATTGCTGACTTTAGGACTTTCAGCAAAAGAGTCCCTATAAAAGAATTCAATGTAGATAAACTCCGTGTTTTCATGTCGCCCTGTTCTACTTGGCCAGTGGCTGGAAAAATCAGCACTCCTAAGCTAGACACCCCCTTACGAGTTTTTCACAAAATAAGTGAACAAGGCCTCTGGCCTTGAGCTGGGGATTCTCAGAGATGGCTACAATTCTAAGTAAAGAAGTTACCAACTAGGCTCAATGGTAACAGCTGGCAGGGAGAAAAAAAAAGAGAAAAAAAAAAGCTCTCCCTGTCCCAAGTGTCCTTGAAAAGTTAACTTGCCGAGAACAGAGGAAAAAATAACAGAAACAAAAACTGCTTTTTGTGAACTTCTGCAGACTGTGAACTTCTGAGCCCCTTCCCTTACATGTTGGGTACAAATTCTGAAACTACCTAAACTTGGGGTTCAGAAGATTAATTGATTACAACAGAAGCAATACCCTCTAAATCCGTTTGCAACCAAATAGGGCTGTTTCCCTGTCTTCGGTGCTATCTTAGATTCCTTTCCTTTTCCGTACCTACAACAGTATAATTCTATATACTTAAACATTGTTTATGTTTTCATGAAATGGTCAACAGATGTGATTAATTATGTAATGGTGCAGATGTTTCCCAGAGTGTTCTAGGATGATGCATGTTCATTTAAAGATCAAATCGGAGGGCATACAACCTGTTTCCACCGGGAACCTGTATCTCTCACTTTAGCCATCCTATTAGGAATAGGAGTTGCTGCAGGAGTGAGCACAGGAACCCTAGTCCATGGGACACAACAAATGACCCAATTAGAAGCAGCAATAGACCAAAAATTAAAGATAATAAAACCTCCATCACAGCTTTACAGGAATGTTTAACCTCTCTCTCTGAAGTTGTTTTACAGAACAGGCGAGGGTTAAACCTTCTCTTCATGAGAGAAGGGGGACTTTGTGCTGCATTGAGGGAAGAAGGTTGTTTTTATGCCGACCATACTGGAGTTGTATAAGAACCTATGAGTATATTAAGAAAATGCCTTTAAGAGTGTCAACGAGAGAGAGAGGCCCAAAAAGGGTGGTTTGAGTCTTGGTTCACACAGTCCCTCTGGTTAACTATGCTTTCATAAGCCCAGGCCTGTCCATTAATAATCCTCATATTATTGCTAACTGTAGGACCCTGTTGGCTCAACCATGTAGTTTCCTTTCTCGAAGCTCAAATTGGACAATTTAAACTTATGGTAATCAGACAACAATATACCCCACTAGGAGACATAAAATGTGACACCCTTCAATGATCACTTTCATGATTAAAAGTAACCAGAAGAAGAATTGGGGAATAAAAAGTTAATAAAATAGGTACTTGTCACTTCCTATTTTTCTGTATGCTTAATAAAACACTGTTGAAATCTTGAGAACTGTTTGCTAATCTTGTTCCCAGAATGTGCTGTCCCCAACTGCCAAACTGCAGAATGTACTCCATCATCCCGTTGAAAGCAAACTGCCCACTCTCCCTGTCGCATCAATAAATTTCCCTCCCTGCCCTCTCCAAGGAAAGTATATAAGCTCTGTTTAAGCTGTTCTCAGGACTCTCTGCTCTATTCAAGTGAGCTCTGAGCCCCAGCATGCTGGACCCTCAATAAACCCTTTGTTGTTGCATGAGACAGTCTCTTGGTGGTCTCTTCCTCCTATGCCTGCCCGACCATTACAATATTCCAACTCTATATTCTTATAAATATCTCAGGTTCCCAATACCATTATTCATCCAGCAGAATAATTCCTAACCCATATCAAACATGTTATTAAACATAACCATACACTCTTCCCTCAATCTAACTTTACAGAAGAGCAGGCACAGAGTTGGTATGACAATACAGGAATGTAGGGGATTGTTCATCTGCTGAGAACCTCAAAGATCCATGCAGATATGATCACTGGAGAAGATGTAGGCAGCTATGAAGGACCTGAGAGAGCAAAAGTCATCTTCCATGGAAAACAACCTGGTCAGTATGAAGGGTTGTGTCTGAATCAGGCTCTCAAATTTTAATGTAGAGAAGATGGACCAAACCAGGCCTGTTTAGAGAGTTGTTCCCGGGTGCCTATGGTTGATATACCATTCTAACTTGTGAAACTGTCACAGGTAGTAGGGGCAGCCTGCATCTCATGGGACCCTTGGAAGCAAATGTTAGGACAAAGTGGTTGCCAAGGCAGTGACCTCATTCAGTTCCTGAAGGAATTGACCTCACCTCACTTCCTTGTTGATGGAACTATCTGAACTTGGGATCCAGGAAGCCAGGCACACAGAGCCAGTCCCAGTCCCAGTCCCAGTGGTCTCACTTGTTTGGATTTACCAAAGACAGAGTCAGTCTTTCTTGGTACCTACTGATGTGAGGATGGCAAAATGCCAAGAGAGCTCTGAAGAGGGGCCTTTCCTGAGAAAAAGGTAGTTGCTCAATGCTGGCTCCTGACAACTTTACAGAGTTGGCTAAGGAGGACAGATCTGAGAGAGAACATGCCATTTAAAGGGAACATACTGTGGCCCACTAGTCAGAGGACACTCCAAATAGTCTCAGAATTACTTAGGGAAAGGAGGTGCCTTTATGGGTGTAGGTGTAGGTTTGTGGTTTTCACTTGTTCTGAGAATAGGTATCAAAGGCGGTTTGTTTGGATTGAGTGAACTCTTTCTGGTAAGTACTTTGACAAGGCGAGTGTTTTTATGTCTGTATATAAAACGGTGTTCGTGGTTGTAGACATAAGAAGAGAGAATGCATCAATGGATGTGTCCTGTCTAGTAGAAAGCTTGCCAGCCTTCATACTGCCCAATTTATGAATGGACTGCTACTTGACTTATGGATGGGCAACATCTGCTATCCTCCAAAGTTCCTGTTTTCTTCCTGAATTCTGGCCTCTCTAAAGAATAGGCTCATGCTTTTGTGCCCAAGATATGTACCACCTCCAAGCTCTGTGACATGGACATGTACTGGATACCTGAAGGGAATGACGAGCTTCTTAGAAAACTCAGATATCAGTATGACCATTAAAGTCTCAGTGGAGAAAGCCTGCTTTGTGCCTTTTGCTTACCTATTGTTTTATTGCCCTGAATGTCAGGAAGGTCTCTGCCTCAGGCCTCCCCTTTGTGAAGCCTGAAGAAAAGAGTTCTCAAATTGAAATGAATGGGCATCACCTGTGGCTCTGTGCTTAATTGCTTTGGAAAGGGATGTGTCTGAATCAGCCTCTTGGCACTGTGTGAGGCTGTGGCTTAGATTCTCAGCACTAGATGGATCCAAAGAAATATCTCATGTGTGCATCCAATACAAAAATGGCTAAAAGAGCAGATATTGTAGATGAAGTCTCTCGCCTTCCTATGTAAAGTTCCTGACCTCCATTAAGTGAGAATAGTGATACTTTGGGTCAAATGAGATATTTAAAGCCCTGTAGAGGCTAGCCTATAGGTGCATGGGTTTTCTCATGATTCCAGTTCACATAAAGAATCTAAACCGCACAGTAATTTGGCCTCAAATTGGAGAAGCAAAGCAGCATTAACGGCATGCCTATTTGATCACTCTTGGTTAACAGGAAGGGTGTCTAGGCCACACAGACTTTAGGAAAATGATGGAAAAAGGGAGCTTATTTTGGACACTGTTGTGGGCTGCGCCCCTCATGGAAACCTGCTACCAGAGGTAATGATTAGTGTCTATATGGAAGAAGATGAGGGCCATGTGGGAGTGTTTTGGTTTTAATTGTGGACATTTGTATCATGGTTGGAAGAGATGACTGGGTCCCCCTGGGCTTGAACTCTGGTGTGACTCCCATTAGAGACTGAGTTCTGGAACTGACCTCAGAGCAGTATTGCCATAAATTTTGTGGGGATTTTATTAGGCCACGCATGAGAGTGACCCTTGGAAACTGAGATCTAAGGCCAGTGTGGATTTCCACAGAGCACTGGGAATCTCAGCCAGGATATAACATGATTTTATTTTTAAAGACTTGGCAGCCATAGTTGAGAGTCAAAACACACATGGAACTCACATTGTAGACCTCAATGGGTCTGGCTTCATGTGACCTTTTGGCCACTCTTTGGGAAGACTTGCCTGTGAGAGTTCTTCAGAGCATTCATTGAAATGAGCTTCCTCACCATTTAATGGTTCCTGAATTAATTGAAACCCATAGTGCCTCCAACTTCATCCTTGAAAAATGGCTAGATAAATACCATGAAATTTTTGAAATTCCCATGACCAGGTGGCACTGGAGAAACTTTGGATTTCCTGTTGCTGATCATGAGTATACCAGACAGTGCCTTGATTGACTGGGTTTCATGAAAATGGTGTAGATCAGATATGCCAGTAAGTTGGAGCCTGCTGAGCAGTGGGCCTAGAGCAATGTTGGGCAGGTGTGTGACACAAAATATGCGCTGGGGCCATTTCGATCTGCCATTGGCTTCCAAATGCCTTGTGACTGACAGGATGCAGCCAGGAGACCCTTATTTGTAAAGGCATCTTGTTATATGGAGAGTTTTGACCCTGTCCCTTACTTTTGGAAACTCCTCTACCACCTCCAAGTTTGTGAACTACTGATCATATTCCATTCCAGATTTGTATTCTCAGAATTCCTAACTCTTTTTCCCTAATTGTGTCTTACTTGGGGTGAAAGTATTGTCAAGGCATTGTTCTGGATGAGAGTGGGAAAAATTTTGTGTAGCACATATTTGCATACACATTGGATTCATTTTCCAATTTTCCATTCAGAATACTAAATCCCTGACACTAACATATACCCTATTAGACTCTGACTACTAATCCTAATATGGTGGAGTAAAATAACCCAAACGGAATAGAAATACAAGCAGTTCAGAGAAGGCATGGTGTGTAGTTGGAATTGTGTTTTGCATTATATTGGGTAGAAGGTATAAACTAGTTAATTTTTTTATTGAAAGAGTTCTCCATGTGTTTTTAAAGTAAACAAATGTATGAATTCGTGTCTCCCTTTCTCCGTAGCATATTCAGCACATGTATTTTTATATGCACATACAGAATCCTACCTGGTACCACTCGTACAATCTTGTGAGGTGGCTTACTTGGCAGATACAAATTGCGAGAAGACATCACAGCTCCTAAACACTGTTGGAACAGAAAATTAAACCTATGGGTGAGCTTCCTAGATGAACAACATTATACATAAATCCATGTTCAGTAAAATGAATATTTTTGCATCTGTGGATGATTTATATTTCATGGTGAATTTCGATTGGCATATATATTGCTACTTTTTAATGTCTGTGTGTATATATATATATATATATATATATATATATATATATATATATAGTCTCCAGATTTTTCAAAATATGAAATATATGTGTCTTATTACACACTTCCTAAATTCATTCATATTCATGTATGTGGATTTATAATCAAATTTTCACATGATTATTCTCAGAAATATTCATCCACCTGAAATACATATTTTTTCCTACTAGTGAAAACTAACTTCAGTGAATGTTGCATACAAATCCTAATATTTCTACAGTAACTGACCCAGTTTAACATCAATGCGAGTAGATTCCAATGGGACATGCTGTGTGTTTTGACGTTCATTTTTATTCAACACTGGTACATTATGATTTCTTCAGTTTATGCACATCATAGGATATATTTTTCATCCACAGTTTCGCAAATTTATAGGCATTTGTTTCACTTTCAATCAATTCCTTCTTCAGAACACATGTATTCATCCATGTTTCTTGAATGGTCTTTTCATGAGACTTCTTTACAAAACACATTATTTTCAATTTTCATAATCATTTTTGAAGCGAAACTCAGACACCGTTCATGATAAACAATAACACTAATATTAACAATAGATGTATAACTGGTTGGAATGAATGATTTTATATCAATATAAGATATCTTAAATATTTTCAGATATCAATTCCATCCATTATTTAAAGTGGAATCAGCTATATTATTTATTCACAGTGTGGTCAATTCATGCATTATCTCTATATTCATAGACACAGGGCACACCTCTTTGTACAACCAATACTTATGTATATGTCTTCTAAATATTACTGCCAGAAATGGTGTAAGAAATACTCATGTCACCAGATCTACATACACATTTTATCACAGTAATATTCGGGACACAAAAAGTAAATGTCACACTTATGATTGTACCGGAGTCTGAATGGAAAGTGAACATGGATTACTAAAAACATTCCTGTCCATGTTGCCTAATCCTCTCAATTATCAATTCTGTTGGTGACTACATATTTGTTTCTTCCAGAGATTATATATTCAAACTCTACCCTGTTGAAAATGCCTAATCATATCACTCACTTTATACTTTGCCTGATTTCATTATGTCTCTATTGATATGTGGTTTCCTACATATTTTCCCCAGTTCATCATTGTGACTGACCCTTCACATGAAGTTATGTTTACTTTCACTCTCTAACCAAAACACTATTGCGATAGAACATATATTCCAAATCCTATATTGACACTTCTTCCTAAACCTACTATCTACCTAATCCTCCCGACTATCCGTTTTTGACTGGATGTTCTCTTCGACATTCAATCATCCAAGGTACAAGGTTCTATGCCATTATATATCTATTTTTCTGAGACATCTGTGCACAATGTAAATCAAAGTTAAGTATCCCAATCAAGGGCCCAATGCCCTCTAGGCTTCAAAATTACCTAGATTTCTGTTTTTATTCATATATTTAACCTCTATATTTTTATAAATATCGCAGGTTCCCAATACCATTATTCATCCCGCAGAATGATTCCTAACCCAATTCAAACATTTTATTAACCCTAAGAATACACTGTTCCCTCAATCTAAATTTAATGAAAAGCAGGGACAGAGTTGGTCTTACAATACAGGAATGTAGGGGATCTTCCACCTGCTGAGAACTTCAAAGATCCATGTAGAAATGAACCCTGGAGAAGATATAGTCATCTATGAAGGACGTGAGAGAGCAAAAGTCATCTTCCATGTCAAACACCCTGGTCAGGATGAAGGGATGTGTCTGAATCAGCCTCTCTCTTCTTAATGTAGAGGAGAAGGACCAAACCAGGCCTGTGTGGATAGCTATTCCCGGGTTCCTAAGGTTGACATACCATTCTAACTTGTGAACATTTCAGAGGAAGTAGGGGAACCCTCCATCTAATGGGACCCTTGGAAGCAACTATTAGGACAAAATGGTTTACAAGACAGTGAATTCATTCAGTTCCTGAAGGAAGTGACCTCACCTCACTTCCTTCGTGATGGATCTCTCTGAACTTGGGATCCTGGAAGCCAGGCACACAGAGCCAGTCCCAGTCCCAGTCCCAGTGGGCTCACTTGCTTGGATTTACCAAAGACAGAGTCAGTCTTTCTTTGTTCCTACTGATATTATGATGCCAAAAGCAAGGAGAGCTCTGAAGAGGGGCCTTTCCTGAGAAAGCAGGTAGTGGCTCAAAATTCCCTTCTGACAACTTAAAAGAGTTGGCCAAGTAGACCAGATCTGAGACAGGACAGGACATTTCGGGGAAACATTGTATGGCCCACCAGTCAGAGGACACTCCGTAGAGTCACAGACCTACTTGGGGGAAGGAGGTGACTTTGTGGGTGTGGTTGTGGGTTT
The DNA here is from genome assembly GCF_048772815.1 of Callospermophilus lateralis. Lineage (NCBI taxonomy): Eukaryota > Metazoa > Chordata > Mammalia > Rodentia > Sciuridae > Callospermophilus > Callospermophilus lateralis. Next base: position 478,955 of record NW_027512781.1, read on the forward strand.
ATGATTTTGTCTCATCTTCTGAGAATAGGTAGGAAAGGCGGTTAGTTTTTTTTTTTTTTTTTTTGGAGTGTACTGTTTCTAGTAAGTCGTTTGACAAGGCGAGTGTTTCTATGTCTGTGTATTCCACTGTGTCCGTGGTTGTATACATTAGAAACGAGAATGCATCAATGTATTTGTCCTGTCTAGTAGAAAGCTTCCCAGCATTCAACCTGCCCAATTTATGAATGGGTTGCGGCTTTCCTTAAGGATGGGCAACACCTACTATCTTCCTAATTACCAATTTTCTTCCTGAATTCTTTCCAATCTCCAGAATTGGCTCATGTTTTTTTGTCCAAGATATGTACCACCTCCAAGCTCTGTGACATGGCCATGTACTGGATATCTGCAGGGAATGGCGAGCATCTCAGAAAACTCAGATATCAGTGTGACCAGTAAAGTATCAGTGGAGAAACCCTGCTTTGGGCCTTTTGCTTACATAATGTTCTGTTGCCCTTAATTTCAAGAAGTTCTTTGCCTCAGGCCACCCCTTTGTGAAGCCTGAGGAAAACAGTTTTCAAATGGAAACGAATGGGCATCACCTGTGGCCCTTTGCTTTATTGCTTTGGAAAGGGATGTGTGTGATTTAGCCTCTTGGCCCTGTGTGAGGCTGTGGCTTAGATTCTCAGCACCTGATGGATCTAAAGAAAGATCCCATGTGTGCATCCAAAACCAAAATGGCCAAAAGAGCAGTTCTTGTGGATGACGTCTCGCCTTCCTCTGTGAGGTTCCTGACTTCCATCAATAGGGATCCTTTGGGTCAAAGGAGTTCTCCAAAGCCCTGCAGAGGTGCTTGGGTTTTCTCATGACTCCAATTCACATAAAGAATCTTAACCTCTGAGTCAGTTGGCCTCAAAGTAGAGAAGCGGTGTAGTCTTCACAGCATGCCTATTTCATCACGCCTGGTTCACAGAAAGTATGTCCAGGCCACCCTGACTTTAGCAAATGAGTGGCAAGGGAGCTTATTTTGGACACTGTCTTGGACTGCGCTCCTCATGAAAACCTCCAGCCAGAGGTTATGATGAGTGTCTATATGGAAGAAAATGAGGGCCATGTTGAAGTGTTTTGGTTTTAATTGTGGTCATTTGTGTGTCAGTTGGAAGAGATAACTGTGTTCACCTGGGCTTGAACTGTTGTGTGATTCCCCTTAGAGACTGCTTTCTGGAACTGACCTCAGTGAAGTATTGCCATGAATTGTTTTGAGATTTTAGGAGGCCACGCATGAGATTCGCTCTTGGTATCTGTGATCTAGGCCCAGGGTGGCTTTGCACAGAAAACTGGGAATCTTTGCAAGGATATCACATGATTTTATTCTGAAAGACTTGGCAGCCATCAATGAGAGTCAAAACACACATGGACCTAACATTGTAGACCTCAATGGGCCTTGCTTATGTTACCATTTGGCCTCTGTTTATGTAGCCTTGCCTATGAGAGTTCTCTAGAGCTCTCATTGAAATGAGCTTCCTCACCATTTAATGGTTCCTGAATTAATTGAAACCCAGAGTGTCTCAAATTCATTTTTGAAAAATGGCTAGATAAATACCATGCAAGGTTTGAAATTCCCATGACCAGGTGGCACTGGAGAACCTTTGGATATCTGGTTCCTGATCATGAGTGTACCAGACAATGCCTTGATTGACTGGGTTTCATGAAAATGGAGTAGAACAGAGATGCCTGTAAGTTGGAGCCTGCTGAGTAGTGGGCCTAGAGCTGTGGTGTGAAGGTGTGTGATAAACATCTGTGGTGGGGCCATGTGAATATGTCTTTGACTTCCAAATGGCTTGTGACTGACATGCTGCTGCCAGCAGACCCTTATATGTAAAGGCATCTTATTATATAGAGGGGTTTCAGGGCAATGTTCAGAATCAGGTTGCTCTTGTCAAGGGGGCAAGCTATGTGGGATAGAAGCCTGGTTGGTGCATTCTCCTGTAAACCCTGACCCACCACACCTGACAGAACTCCCTCCAGCACTGTGTCCCTGATGAACTCCTTGTATTTTTTGAAGCAACACCAAACTACGAGTGCAGCAGCCAGAAACACCACGAAAAGTGGAGGATGACCAAATGACTTCACAGTCCACGCGGGCAGACACTTAGACCCAGGTGGCCAAAAATTGCCGACAAAGATAGAATTCATCACTGCTGCCTAATGTTCATTGGAAAACAAGAAACCATGTCCTCCAGGTCACATAGATGCCATTCCAGATTTGATGGTCTCACTACAAAGGAAGCTAAATCTCCTGACAACAACATATACTTTAAGTGCCCAAACTCAGAGGCAGTTTGTCAAGAAGTCTTTAGGCCAAAAGAACTTCATGTTTGTGGAGTGTTTACCCTATCCCTTACTTTTGGATACTCCTCTCCCAACTCCAAGGTTGTGAACTCCTGAGCATTTTCCATTCCGGATATGTATTCACAAATTTTCTAACTCTTCTCCTCTAATTGTGTCTTACTTGTGGTGAAGGAAATGTCAAGGCATTGTTCTGGATCAGAGTGGGGAGATTTTTGTGTAGCACATATTTGAATACACATGAGATTAATTTTCCTATTTTCCATTCGAAATTCTGAATCCCTGACACTTACCCATACCCTACTAGACTCTCACTACTAATCCTAATATGATGGAGAAAAATAACCCAAACAAAATAGAAATACAACCAGTTCAGAGGAGGCCTGTTGTATAGTTGGACTTGCCTTTTGCATGATAAAGGGTAGGTGTTACAAATCTAGTCAATTTTTAAATGAAAAAGTTCTCCATGTGATTTAAAGTTAACAAATATGTGAATTCTTGTTTCCCTTTCTCTGAAGCCTATTCAGAACATGTATTTTTAATGCACATATTGAATCCTACCTGGTATCACACTTATATTTTTGTGAGGTGGATGACATGGCAGATAAAAATTGTGAGAAGAGATCACTCCTCCTAAACACTGTTGGAACTGAAAATTCAACCTATGGGTGAGCTTCCTAGTTTAACAACATTTTACTTAAATCCATGTTTAGTAAAATAAATATTTTTGCTTCAATGGATGATATATATTTCATGATGAATTTCTATTGGCATATATATTGCCAGTTTTTAATGTCTCTGTGTGTTTTTTGTATATATATATATATTCTCCAGGTTCTTCAAAACATGAAATATATGTGTCTTTTATACACTCCATAAATTTATTCATGTTCATGTACTTGGATTTATAATCAACTTTTCAGAAGATTATTCCAGAAATATTCATCCACCTGAAATTCATATTTGTTACCTAGTACTGAAAGCTAACTTCAGTGAACGGTGCACACAAATCCTAATATTTTTATAGTAACTGACCCAGTTTAATATCAAAGCAAGTTGATTCCTATGGGACATTTTATGTATTTTGACGTTTATTCCTATTCAACACTGGTAAATTACTATTTCTTCTTTTTTTGCACATCATAGGATATATATTTAATCCAAAAGTTATCAAATTTACAGGTATTTGTTTCACTTTCAATCACTTTCTGCTTCAGAACACACGTATTCCTGCAGGTTACTTGACTGGTCTTATCATGAAACTTCTTTCCAAACACATTATTTTTGATTTTCATAATGATTTTTGAAGCAAAATATACACAATTTTCATGATTATCCATAACCCTAATATTTCCATTAGATGTATAAATGGTTGTAATGAATGTATGTGTATCAATATAAGATTTCATGTATATTTTCAGATATCAATTCATTCCATTATTTAAAGTTGGAACCAGTTATATTTTTAATTCTCAGTATGGTCTCTTCATGCATTATCTCAATATTCATAAACACATGGTACACCCATTTGTACCCCCAATACTAATTTATGCATCTTCAAAATATTGCTCCCAGAAACAGTGGAAGAAATACTCCACCTGATCTACATATACATTTTATCACTGTAATAATCTGGACACAAAATGCAAAGTTCACCTTTATGATTGTACCAAAGCCTAAATGGAAATTGACCATGGATTACTAAAACATCTATGTCTAAATTGCCTAATGCTCTCAAATGTCAATCTATTTGTGACTCCATATTTATTTTTCCCTAAGATTATACAGTCAAGTTCAACCCTGTTGAAAATGTCTAATATTATCACTCACTCTGTACTATACCTGATTTCCTAATATCTCTATTGATATCTGCTTTGCTACATATTTTCCCCAGTTCATCATTGTGAGTGACCCTAAACATGTGCTGATATTGACATTCACTCTCTAACCGAAACCCTATTGTTAAAGAACTTTTTGTCCAAAGTCTATACTCGCCCTCATTTCAACACCTACCGACTATCTTCCTGATCCTACAGACTATCCCTGTTTGATTGGATGTTCTCTTCTACATTCAATCATCCAAGGTACAAGGTCCTATTTCATTGTATATCGATTTATCTGAGACATCTGTGCATAACATAATTCAATGCTAAGTATCCCAATCAAAGGCCCAATGCCCTTCTGGGCTTCAAATCTTACCTAGATTTCTGTTTTCATACTTATATTTCACCTATATATTCTTAAAAATGTCACAGGTTCCCAATACCATTATTAATTGAGCGGAATGATTCCTAACCCAAATCAAACATGTTATTAACCTTAACCATACACTGATCCCTCAATCTAACTTTTCAGAAGAGCAGGGACAGAGTTGGTCTCAAAATACAGGCATGTAGGGGATTCTCCACCTGCTGAGAACCTAAAAGGCCCATGCAGAAATGATCCATGGAGAAGATGTAGGCAGCTATGAAGGACCTGAGAGAGCAAAAGACATCTTCCATGGTGAATAACCTGGTCAGGATAAAGGGTTGTGTCTGAATGAGCCTCTCTTTTTTTTATATAGATAAGATGGACCAAAACAGGCCTATGTGGAGAGCTGTCTCTAGGTGCCTATGGTTGATATACCATTATAACCTGTGAAAGTATCACAGGAAGTAGGGGCAGCCTCCATATCATGGGACCTTTGGAAGCAACTGTGAAGGCAAAGAGGTTGTCAAGATAGTGACCTCATTCAGTTCCTGAAGGAAGTGACCTCATCACACCTCTTTGGTGATGGAACTGTCTGAACTTGGTATCCAGGAAGCCAGGCACTCAGAGCCAGTCACAGTCCGAGTCCCAGGGGTCTCAATTTTTTTGATTTACCAAGGAGAGAGTCAGAGTTTCTTGGTAACTACTGATGTGTGGATGGCCAAATGCCAGGAAAGCTCTGAAGAGGGGCCTTTTCTGAGAAAGCAGGTAGTGGCTCACCACTGGCTCCTGACAACTTCACAGAGTTGGACAAGGAGACCAGATCTGAGAAAGGACAGGCCATTTCAGTGGAACATAGTATGACCCACCAGTCATAGGACACTCTGGATAGTCACAGTCCTACTTGGGGGAAGGAGGTGCCTTTGTATGTGTGTGTGTGTTTGTGGTTTTGTCTAATGTTCTGAGAATAGGTAGTAGCGGCGGTTTGTTTGGTTTCGAGTGAACTGTTTCTAGTAAGTCATTTGACAAGGCGAGTGTTTCTATGTCTCTGAATCCCACTGTGTCCGTGGTTGTAGACAGTTGAAAAGAGAATGGATCAATGGATTTGTGTTGTCTAGTAGAACGCATCCCAGCATGTATCCTGCCAAATTTATTAATGGTCTGAGGCTTTCCTTATCGATGGGCAACACCTGCTATCTTTCTAAGTTCCTGTTTTCTTCCTGAATTCTGGCCAATATCCAGAATAGGCTCATGGTTTTCTCTCCAAGATATGTACCACCTAAAAGCTCTGTGACATGGCCATGTACTGGATAGCTGAAGGGAATGGAGAGCATCTCAGAATACTCAGATATCAGAGTGACCATTTAAGTCTCATTGGAGAAACCCTGCTTTGGGCCTTTTGCTTACCTATTGTTCTGTTGACCTGAATGTCAGCAAGGTCTTTGCCTCAGGCCATCTCTTTTTGAAACCTGAAGAAAACAGTTTTCAAATGGAAATGAATGGACATCCCCTGTGGCTCTTTTCTTAATTTCTTTGGAAGGAGATGTGTCTGATTCAGCCTTTTGGCCCTTTGTGAGTCTGTGGCTTAGATTATCAGCACCTGATGGATCTAAAGAATGATCCCATGTGTGCATTCAAACCAAACTGGCCAAAAGAGCAGTCATTATGGATAAAGTCTCTCACCTTCCTTTGTAAGGTTCCTGACCTCCATCAAGTGAGAATAGGGATCCTTTGGGTCAATTGAGTTCTTAAAAGCCCTGCAGAGGCTAGCCCATAGGTGCTTGGGTTTTCTGATTACTCCAATTCACATAAAGAATCTAAACCCCACAGTCAGTAGGCCTCAAATTGGTGAACCGAAGTAGTATTAATGGCAGGCCTATTTGACCACTCCTGGTTCACAGGAAGGTTGTACAGGCCACCCTGACTTTAGGCAAACCAGAGGCAAGGGAGCTTATTTTGGACACTGTCTTGGGCTGCGCCCCTCATGGAAACCTTTAGCCAGAGGATATGATGAGTGTCTATATGGAAGAATATGAGGGCCATGTGGGAGTGTTTTGGTTTTAATTGTGGTCATTTGTGTGGCAGTTGGAAGAGATTACTTGTAAGATTCCAGCAGACGTCGGAGGAAGAGACTACCAAGAGACTGGCTCATGCAACAACAATGGGGATTTATTGAGGATCCAATTCAGTTCGCTGGGGCTCTGTGCTCACTCAACAAGCAACAGTGGCCCAGATCCCCGAGAAGAGGTTAAGCAGTGCTTCAGTACACTTTTTGGGTAGGCAGAGGCTTTATATATATCAGAGGAAATCATCTTGATCAGCCGGAAAATCGAACAACAACTCTCCAACTTGATTAGCACATTCATTGGTGGAATCAGGTCGGGCGGGGGTGATAGGTCGATCCTAAGGAGGGGGGTACATTCAAACTGATTGGTTTGGGCCCTGATATGCTTAGGTGCCAAGCTGCACAGGGTCCTAGATTATTAAACAACTGGATGGTCAGGGGGAATATTTAATGGGCAGTGAAAGGATTGTCCTAACAGCTACAGGAATTTCAGGTTTTAGGTTTAGCATGGAAACTTAACAATACCTGGTCCTTTACATTTTAACTCAGGCTTTGCAGCTTAGAAACTTTACAACACCCGCTATTTTACACTTTAACTTCAATTTCTTTTACCCTAACAGACTGGGTCCACCTGGGTGTGAACTCTGGTGTGATTCCCCTTAGACACTGAGTTCTGGAACTGAACTCAGAGAAGAGGTGTCATGAATTGTGTTGGGATTATAAGAGGCCACACATGAGAGTTGCCCTTGGAAACTGAGATCTAGGCCCAGGGTGGCTTTCCACAGAGCACTGGAAATTTCAGCCAGGATATCACATGATTTTATTCTGAATGACTTGGCAGCCATAGTTGAGAGTCAAAACACACAGGAAACTCACACTGTAGACCTCAATGGGCCTGGTTTCATGTGACCTTTTGGCCACTCTTTGAGAAGCCTTGTCTGTGAGAGTTCTATAGAGATTTCATTGAAATCAGCTTTCTCAAAATTTAAAGGTTCCTGAATGAATTAAAACCCACAGTGCCTCCAACTTCATCCTTGAAAAATGGCTAGATAAATACCATGAAATTTTTGAAATTCCCAGGACCAGGTACCACTGGAGAAAGTTTGGATGTCCGGTTTCTGATCATGAGTATAACAGACAGTGCCTTGATTCACTGGGTTTCATGCAAATGGTGTAGAACAGAGATGCCAGTAAGTTGGAGCCTTCTGAGTAGTGGGCCTAGAGCAGTGGAGGGCAGGTGTGTAATAAAACATCTGTGGTGGGGCCATGGGGATCTTCCATTGTCTTCCAAATGGCTTGTGACTGACATGATGCAGCCAGCAGACCCTTATATGTAAAGGCATCTTGTTATTTGGAGAGGTTTCAGGGCAATGTTCAGAATCAGGATGTTATGGTCAAGGGAAAAGCTATGTGGGATAGAAGCATGGTTGGTGCATTCTCTTGCAGACCCTTACCCACCACAGGTGACAGAACTCCCTCCAGCACTGTACCAGGTGAACTACTTGTATTTCGTGAAGCAAATAACAAACTCCCAGTGCAGCAGTAAGAAATACCACGAAAAGTGGAGGATGACCAAATGGCTTCACAGTCCACACAGAGAGAAACTTAGCCCCCAGTGGACACTGTTAACCTACATAGAGAGAAATCAGCACTGCTGCCTCATGTTCAGTGGAAAATAAGAAACTATGTCCTCCAGGTCACATACATGCACACCCAGCTTTGATGGTCTCACTACAAAGGAAGCTCCTGACTAATACTTATATTTCAAGTGCGCAACCTCAGAGGCAGTTTCTCAAGAAGTCTTTAGGCCAGCAGAGCTCCATGTTTGTTGAGTGTTTACCCTGTCCCTTACTTTTGGAAACTCCTCTACCACCTCCAAGGTTGTGAACTCCTGAGCGTATTCCATTCCAGATATGTATTCACAGAATTTTTAACTCTTCTCCTCTAATTGTGTCTTACTTCAGGCGAGGGTAATGTCAAGGCATTTTTCTGTATGAGAGTGCAAAAATTTGTGTGCAGCATTTATTTGAAATACTGAATCCCTGACATTAACCCATATCCTAATAGACTCTGACTACTAATCCTAATATGATGGAGAAAAATAACTCAAACAAAATAGAAATACAAGCATTTCATAGGAGGCATGGTGTATAGTTGGACTTGCCTTTTGCATTATATAGGGTAGGAGTAATAAATCTAGTCAATTTTTAATTGAAATAGTTTTCCATGTGTTTTTAAAGTTAACAAATATGTAAATTACTGTCTCCCATTCTCTCTAGCTTATTCAGAACATGTGTTTTTATATGCACATATAGAATCCTACCTGGTTATCACACATACAGTCTCATGAGGAGGCTGATTGGCAGATACAAATTGTGAGAAATGACCACTCCTCGTAAACGCTGTTGGAACTGAAAATACAACCCATGGGTGAGCTTCCTATTTGAACAACCTTATACAAAAATCCATGTTCAGTGAAATTAATATTTTTGGATCTGATGATGATATATATTTCACGATAAATTTCGATTGGCATATATATTGCAATTTTTAATGTCTCTCTCTCTGTGTGTGTATATATATATATATAAGTATATATATATATATATATATATATATATATATATATATATATATATATATATGCACTCTGTCTAGATTTTTCAAAATATGAAACATGTGTCTTATTGTAGACTCCCTAAATTCATTTATATTCATGTATGTGGATTTATAATCAACTTTTCACAAGATTATTCTCAGAAATACTCATCCACCTAAAATACATACTTGTTTCCTAGTACTGAAAACTAACTTCGTTGAATGGTGCATACATATCCTAACATTTCTACAGTAACTGACCCTGTTTAACATCAATTCAAGTAGATTACTATGGGACATGATGTGTATTTTGAAGTTCATTTTTATTCAACACTGGTACATTGCTATTTCTTCAGTTTATGCACATCATAGGATACATATTTCATCCACAAGTTAGCAAATTGATAGGCATTTGTTTCACTTTCAGTCACTTCCTGCTTCAGAACACATGTATTTCTCCATGTTTCTTGACTGATATTTTCATGAGACTTCTTTCCAAACACATTATTTTCGATTTCCGTAATCACTTTTGAAGCAAAACCCACACACCTTTCATGATAACCCATAACCCTAATATTACCATTAGATGTATAACTTGTTGGAATGAATGACTGTATATCAATATTAGATTTCTTATATATTTTCAGATATCAATTCAATCCATTATTTAAAGTGGAACCAGTTATATTATTTATTCACATGATGGTCAATTGATGCATTATCAATATATTCTATGACACAGGGTATACCCTTTTTACCCCCAATACTAATTTATATTTCTTCAAAATAGTGCTCCCAGAAATGGTGGAAGAAATACCCATGTCACCTGATCTACATATACATTTTATCACAGTAATATTCTGGACACATAAAACAAAGGTCACTCCTATGATTGTACCAAAGCCTAAATGGAAAATGAGCATGGATTACTAAATGCACCCATGTCCAGGTTGCCTAATGCTCTCAAATGTCAATCCTATTTTGACTACATATTTGTTTCTTTCTAACATTATATATCCAAACTCAACCCTGTTGAAAATGTCTAGTCCTATGACTCAGTTTATACTTTGCCTGATTTCCTAATGTCTCTATTAATATCTGCTTTCCTCCATATTTTCCCCAGTTCATCATCGTGACTGACTCTTCACATGTGCTAACATTTACATTCACTCTCAACTGAAACCATATTGCTAAAGAACTTTTGGTCCAGATCCTATACTCACTCTTCTTCCTAAAACTACTATCTCCTGTTCCTACCGAGTATTCCTTTTTGACTTGATGTTCTCTTCTACATTCAATCATTCAAGGTACATGGTCCTATGCCATTGTATATCGATTTATCTGAGACATCTGTTCAGAACGTAATTCAACGCTAAGTATCCCAATCAAGTTCCCATGCCCTTCTCGGCTTCAAATCTTAACTAGATTTCTGTTTTCATACTTATATTTCACCTATATATTCTTGTAAATATCGTGGGTTCCCGATACTGTTATTCAACCCTCAGAATGATTCCTCACCCAAATCGAACCTGTTATTCACCTTAATCATACACTCTTCCCTCAATCTAACTTTATAGAAGAGCAGGGAAGGAGTTGGTATTTCAATACAGGAATGTAGGCGATCTTCCACCTATTGAGAACCTCAAATGTCCTACATAAATGACACCTGGATAAGTTGTAGGCAGCTATGAAAGACCTGAGAGAGCAAAAGTCATCTTCCATGGAAAACAACTTGGTCAGGATGTAGGGATATGTATGAATCAGCCTCTCACTTATTAATGTAGAGAAGATGGACCAAACCAGGCCTGTGTGGAGAGCTGTTCCTGTGTGCCTATGGTTGATATACCATTCTAACTTGTGAAAGTGTCACAGGAAGCAGGGGCAGCCTCCATCTCATGGGACCCTTGGAGTCAACTCTTAGGACAAAGTGGTTGCCAAGGCAGTGAACTCATTCAATTCCTGAAGGAAGTGACTTACGTCACTTCCGTGGTGATCAAACTCTCTGAACTTAGATCCAGTAAGCCAGGCACCCAGAGCCATTCCAAGTCCCAGTCTTAGTGGTCTCACTTGTTTTGATTTTCCAAGGATAGAGTCAATCTTTCTTGATACCTACCGATATGGGAATGGCCAAATAACAGGAAAGCTCTCAAGAGGGGCCTTTTCTGAGCAAGCAGGTAGAGGCTCACCCCTGGCTTCTGACAAGTTCACAGAGTTGACCAAGGAGACCTAATCTCATACAGGACAGGCCATCTCAGGGGAACATATTGTGGCCCACCAGTCAGAGGACACTCCGGATAGTCACAGACCCATTTGAGGGAAGGAGGTGCCTTTGTTATGTGGGTGTGGTTTTTTGGTTTGTCTCATATTCTGAGAATATGTAGGAAAGGTGGTTTGTTTGGTTTGTAGTGAACTGTTTTTAATAAGTCATTTGTCAAGGCGACTGTTTCTATGTCTGTGTATCGCACTGTGTCCGTGGGTGTAGACATTAGAAAAGAGAATGATTCAATGGATGTGTCCTGTCTGGTAGAAAGCTTCCCAGCATTCATCCTGCCCGATTTATGTATGGACTTTGGCTTGCCTTATCGATGGGCAACACCTGCTAATTTCCTAAGTTGCTGTTTTCTTCCTGAATTCTGGCCACTCTCCAGAAGAGGCTCATGGTTTTGTGTCCAATATATGAATCACTTCCAAGGTCTGTGACATGGCTATGTTCTGGATAGCTGAAGTGAATGGCGAGAATCTCAGAAAACTCAGATCACTGTGACCAGAAAAGTCTCAGTGGATAAACCCTGCTTTGGGACTTTTGCTTACATATTGTTCTGTTACCCTGAATGTCAGGTAGTTCTTTGCCTCAGGCCACCCCTTTGTGAAACCTGAAGAAAACAGTTTTCAAATGGAAATGAATGGAAATCACCTGTGGCTCTTTGCTTAATTGCTTTGGAAAGGGATGTGTCTGAATCAGCCTCTTAGCTCTGTGTGAGGCTGTTGATTAAATTCTCAGCCACTTATGGATCTAAAGAAAGATCCCATGTGTGCATCCAAAACCAAAATGGCCGAAAGTACAGTCATTGCAGATAAAGTCTTTCGCCTTCCTCTGTAAGGTTCCTGACCTCTATAAAGTGAGAATAGGGAAGATAGACCAAGCCAATTGATGTCTCCTTTTGGAAAAATTGTACCACCAATGAGAGCATCAGCAAAATTACCCCAACACTACCACAAGTCGCTGCACCAACAGATAGTTCACAATGCATACATGTTAGTTCACAATGCATACAAGTGATATATATTCCAGGCAAGTTCTGCAAGCAGTTCAGTGATGGCTATTGCAGAAGCTGTAGATTGGTTTTATCTTTGTCTTCACCAGCACTGGGTTGAAGATTGGAATTCTGCCAATAATGGCTAAAGAAAAAATTACTTACCATTCCAGAAGGCACTAAAAAACCCAATTATCTTAACAATTTACATTATCTTGAAGAGAATTATTAAATATAATGAAAAGGAAAGGTGAAAGTCAACAAACAGTTCTGCTAAACTCCTTTTTTTGTTCACATATTAAAACAATCCTCAACAGTTGTTTACCCAATTTAAATTAAACTATTTAAATCACGTGAATAAAAAAAAATTGGATCCATTTTTTCATGAGCGCACATCATATATGATATATGGATATATGTACATTCAAACATAAAACACAAAACACAAGTGTGCACAAATAATATAATATATACAACACATAACATAATAGTAAAGGCCTTATAACTTTTTACAGGTGAAATCACCATTGGAATGTCTAAAAACTCTATAGTCAAAAAATAGAACTGATCAGCAAAACATTAACCTAGGTCTGTATGAGCTCAAAAAAAAAAAATAGAAAATAGAACTTCATGATGTGGGAAAGGGCAATAATAAAATAGATATTGAAAAAAGCATCCTGGTTCTGTCACAGATGTAAGGATAGCCAAACTGGAGTTTTGGATATCAGCTGTTATGAATTTGAGCCAAATCATCTTCTTTTTGGTCTATAGAAATCACTTTAGTTAATTTCTCTGGAATCCATATTGCCTGCTGTTCTTCCTGTGGAAACACACAAACAGACCCCTGACTAAAGACAATCACTGGGTCAGGACTTTAGTTAATCTCTCCAAAATCCAAATCAGCTGCTGTTCTTCCTGTGGAAACACACAAACAGACGCCCGACTCCAGACAATTACTGGGTCAACACTTTTCCATTGTCCTATTAGAATATCCTTCCAAAGGACCTTGGGCTTATGCACATTTTTTGGAAACATATGCCTTTCCACAGCACTAAGTCCTGATGAATCCAAGTTTAAAAAGTTTAGAGTAAAAAGCGTTAATTTAAGTTTATCTTTGGGGAATATATACCCCTTCTCAATTCCGTCTTTGTGCTTTAATAAGTACATTTTTATTGTTTGATGTGCTCTTTCAACTATGCCTTGTCCCTGTCGATTGTATGGGATTCCTGTTATATGAGTAATGCCAAATGATGAGCAAAATTGTTTAAAAGAGTTAGAAGTGTAACCGGGGGCATTATCTGTTTTTAACTGTTTTGGAATGCCCACAGTGGCAAAATTTTGTAAGCAATAAGCTATAACATCTTTAGTTTTTTTCTCCAGCATGAAGGGAGCCCATTAAAAATCCAGAACAAATATCAACTGTAACATGCAAATATTTTAATTTTCCAAATTCTGGCAAGTGTGTGACGTCCATCTGCCAAATATGGTTAGGTATCAATCCTCTAGAATTGACTCCAAGATTAACTTGTGGTAAAAAGGTCACACAATTTTGACATTGTTTTATAATTTGTCTAGATGTTCCTTAGTTTTTTTGAAATGCTTTTGTAAAGTATAAGCATTGACATGGAACTTTTTAAGAAAATTTATTGCTTCTTCTAGTGTAAAGAAAATATGTATGTATGTCAATTGTAGTTTTATCTGCTAAATCATTGCCCAAACTAAGGGCTTTAGGCAATCCTGTATGTGCCCTGATATGTCCTATAAAGAATGGATCTTTTCTGTCCCAGATTAGACTTTGTATACTGGAAAGCAAAGAGAAAACAGTAGAGAAAGGGGAAATCCTACCAGCATCCTCAAGGGATACTATAGCATTAACTATATACTGACTATCGGAAAATAAATTAAATACAGAATCTTTAAAAATCACAAAAGCTTGTAATACTGTACTAAGCTCTACCTTGTGAGCTGATTGTTTTGGTACTAAAAATATAAAAGTTGGATCAGGTGTAACTATTGCTGTTGTACCATTATTTAACCCATCGGTGAATATATTTGGAGCATTCATGATAGGTGTTTTCTTGTCATTTTTGGAAAAATTACAGGATGCGATGACCAAAAAGACAATAAAAGATAAGATGGTAAGTGGTTATCAAATGAAACATTAGATTTACACACGATTATTGCCCAAGTATTTAACTAATTAGCTAATTCATCAATTTGATTCATAGTATATGGAGTAATAATTTTATTGGGTGAAATTCCACACACACTCTTTTTGCTGCTTTTATTCCTATGAGTATTAATTCTCCCTCAGCCTCAGGATAGCAAGTAATAATAGTGTTAGAAGAATAAGATAAATGTATCCATAATAATGGACCTTCTTCCCAAAATACTCCTGTAGAAATATTTTTTGTTGTTGTTAGTACAATAAATAATAAATGCAAAATTATATCAACTCTATCCAAAAGCATATTTCCCATATATGTTTCAATGATTTTTATTGCTTTTCTTGCTTCAGGCGTTAACATTCTGAGTGAATTTGGATCTCATGGTCCTTTTAGGATATCAAATAAAGGTCCCAACTCTCCTGTTGGTATACCTAGATGAGGCCTTATCCAATTTAAGTCTCCTAATAACTCTTGAAAGTCATTAATTGATTTGAGTTGATCTACTCGTATTTGAATTTTTGGTTGACTGACCATGGTTGAGGATAATAGAGCTACTAAATAATTAATTGGAAAATTTAATTGTATTTTACCTATTGCTATCTCTAGGTTATGATTTTTTAATACGTTTGTAAGTGTGGCATACCATTCTAGCAATGGGTTTTTAACTTTGTGTGCTAATAATACATCATCCATATAGTGAAAAATTTGTATTTCAGGAATTTGATTTCTAAGTGGCTGGATTACTTTGTTAACATAAATTTGACGCATAGTTGGGCTGTTAGCCATCCCTTGAGGGAGTACTTTCCACTCATATCTCTTGTCAGGACCTTCATGATTCAGTGCAGGTATAGTAAATGCAAAACTTGGAATATCCTCAGGATGAATTGGAATTGAAAATAAAACGATCTTTAATATCTACAACGAAAACATACCAAGTTTTTGGCAAAGCACACAATTGAGGAATCTCTGATTGAGCAGGTCCCATAAAAACCATCCCATTATTAATGGCTCTTAAATCTTGCAATAATCTCCATTTACCAGATTTCTTTTTAAGGACAAAAATGAGAGTATTATGGGGAGACACAGAAGGTTGTATATGTCCTTCTGCTAATTGTTGTTTGACCAGGTCATGGGCTACTTGTATCTTTTCTTTAGTCAGGGGCCACTGAGGAAACCATACTGGTCTTTCTGATTTCCAAGTAATATTTATTGTCTCAGTGGCCCTTTCTGAAAATCCAACCCATATCTATCTGTTCCTTGATCTTTTTGTATTGGTGTTGCTATACCTTGTTCTTGCTTTTCTAATCTTTTTCCTTTCCTAAAATCTTGTCTAGCCATAATAGTGGGTGAATTTTGATTGATGTTATTTGTTAATGTCAAACCTAATTGATCTAGGACATCTCATCCTTATAAATTTACGGGAAGATGTTCCAATACATATGGCTGTATAGTTCCTTCACATCCTTCAGGATTCTTCCAATCTAATACCGTTGCACTTTTATGGGGATTAGTCGCCACTCCTAGGCCTCGAAGCGTTTGAGTGGCTTGTTGTAATGGCCAATGTTTTGGCCATTCTTGACGACAGATGATGCTAAGGTCTGCACCTGTATCCAGTAGCCCATTGAATTCATGTCCTTGAATATTTAGTTTTAGCATGGGGCGAGAATATAAATTTAAAGAAAGCATAGCCCAATCTACACCTGTGGAGCCTAATCCTTTGGAACCCCTTTCTACAGCATAACTGTAAAATTTATCATGTGGGCTGGGTATTATTATTAATTGTGCTATTCTATCTCCTGGAGAAATTACTGATATACCCTTTGGAAAACTGGCTATAATTTTTATTTCACCTTCATAATCGGGATCAATTACCCCAGGACTCATCATAAGTCCTTTTAGAGTAGAAGAGCTGCATCCCAATAATAAGCCTACTGTTCTTTTGGGAAGAGGTCGTTTCACCCCTGTGGGAATGATTTGAACTCCCATCTCTGGAGTTAGTATTGATCTGGCAGAGGCACAGATGTCCAACCCTGCGCTCCCTCTGGTTTGTCTGATGAGGGATCTGATGAACAATGTGTCGTGGGCACTACACTGATGGGGTTGCTGGTTTCCTTCAGTGCTCCATATATTTGCGGTTTTGGGCCCCAGAGCATTGGGCCCCCCTGTCCATTTTTTGGCAATGGAGCCGGATGCCTTTCTTCATGATATCGTGAATAAACACCTGGTGCTTGTTTGTTTTTTGATAATGAAGTACCCTCTATGGTGGTTTGAGAATGGTATTCATTAGCCCAATGTCTCCCTCTACGTCATTGTGGCCAAATACCCGGTATTCTAGTCCTTTGATACCTAGTTTTGTTAAACCCTCCTCCTATGGGGCAATTCCTTTTAAAAAGTCCTGTTTGTTCACAATTGTAGCATGTTCTTGGCCTGTCTTCTAAAGCCTGTTTTACTAAAGCTGCCACAATTTGCCCTTTTTCATTAATGTCTCTGGCATCTAAAGCCTGTTTTATTGCAGCTGCCACGACTTGCTCTTGTTCATTAATGTCTCTACCAAATTTAATAAATGTGTTTAAATCTTCATGTTTCCATGGTCTAATGATACCTCTGCAGCAATGATTCGCTTGGTCATAAGCCAGTTGTTTTAATAATGGCATTGCTTGTTCTGTATTTCCAAAAACTCTGTAGCTGTTTCAATAAGCCTATCTACAAATCCAGAGTAAGATTCATTAGCTCCTTGTATTACCTTAGATAATTGACCTTGTAAACCTCCATGTCCTTGTAAAGTCTTCCATGCCATAACTGCCTCTACAGCAATTTGTGCGTATATGCCAGGATCATATGGAATTTGTTGTTGCTGATCCTCATAAGGTCTCTTTTCTAACAACAAATCTAGATTTCTCTGAGGATAACCAGCTGCTGCATTTCGCCTAGACATCTCTTTGCAAAATTCCTCACTGGCAACCTTTCATAATAGGTATTGACCTCCATTTAGCACAGCTTTACACATATTAGCCCAATCTGCTGGCGTCATGTTCAAGGTGTTAATGGATTCGACCAAGCTTACAATGAAGTGTGCTTGAGGACCATATGTTGTTACAGCCTCTTTTAGCTGCTTCACTATTTTGAAATTTAAAGCATGGTGAATTCGCTGCCCTCCTACCTCAAATACAGGGCATGTTAATACTTGAGATCCTGTCTCAGGATCCGAACTATCAACTGTTGGGGTTGGGGGCCTCCCAGCACATGGAGGTGGCCTTGTTAGTTGGACATTTACATCCTCTGGTGACAGAAAGGTGTTAGTAACAGTCTCCTTTTTTAACTTTGCCCCTGATTGCTTTTTATGCTCTAAACTTGGTTCCTCTATCTTTGTCTGAACTTAAGGCTTTGGACTAAGCAAACCAGATATGAACGTCCACAATGGCAATGTGCCAACTGGCATAGTCCCTCGGCTGCTCTTTTCTAATCCTTTTAAATCTTCACCATGATGGTTCCATTGTGATATATTTAATGACTCCTCCTTCAAAAGCCATGGGCTACATTTTTGTATTGTATCAACAAATGCCCTGACTCTCCTTGATATTTCTGAGATGCCTCCTTTCTCTAACAATTTATTTAACACTCTTTCAGTTTGTTTTTTTACTAATTTCTGATCCCGTATTTCTATTATAATACAACCCAACAAGATGACGCCAAACAAAACTGAGACAGAATGAATTAAAAAGGGAACAACAAAAAGTCATTATAGCCTTTCTATCCTCCTGACATGTGCATCCGTCCTTTATACCTATCTGTTCCTCAGACGTAAATAGTTTTTTCTCAGATGTGAGTGGTTTTTCTTCCATCCCACTCATCTCCAGGAACAGGCAACTTAAAACAAAAGTGAAGCAAAACAAAGGAGTCATCTTAAAATGGCTACCCATC
The DNA here is from genome assembly GCF_048772815.1 of Callospermophilus lateralis. Taxonomy (NCBI): domain Eukaryota; kingdom Metazoa; phylum Chordata; class Mammalia; order Rodentia; family Sciuridae; genus Callospermophilus; species Callospermophilus lateralis. The sequence goes on from NW_027512781.1 coordinate 497,473, forward strand.
CTTTCACCTTGCCCACAGGGGCAAGCAGTTTACCTTATCACTTACCCTCAGTCGTTCCCCATGTGAGCCACAAAATGCTGCAGTCTGGCTGGGCATGATTCAGGAGCCACTTGTCAAAAAAAAAAAAAAAAAACTAACTTTATTTTTAGAACCACACACGGCAAACAAAACAACTCCTCAGGAAAAACCCTCAGAGCCCAACTGCCACTACTGGCTTCCTTGTAAAGTCTCTCTCACACACACAAGCCTCTCCACCTGCCACAATCCTACTGCTCTTGAGGCCGATTGGCTGGGTGGAGCCAAAAAAGTTCCCCAAGGAGCAGCTCCATGGTCTGAAAGGGCAGGGAAACAGCCCAATGAGCATCACCACAGAGGAGCCAATCAGCTAGATGATGCTGAGGTCGCTGTGAGCCAATAATCAGCCGGCAGCTGGAAATTTGCTGGCAGCTGGAAGTTTGCTGGGGCCCCTTCAGCTGTGGCTCTCAACAAATTCCTGTCTCATTTCTCTGTAGCCTATTCAGCACATGTATTTTTATATGCACATATAGTATCCTATCTGTTATCACATGTACATTTTTGTGAGGTGGCTGACTTGGCAGATACAAATTATGAGAAGAGATCACTCCTCCTAAACATTGTTGGAACTGAAAATTCAAAATATGGGTGAGCTTCCTAGTAGAATAACATTATACATAAATCCATTTTCAAGTGAAATAAATATTTTTGCATCTGTGGATGACATATATATTTCATGATGAATTTTGATTGGAATACACACTCTACAAATTTTTCAAAATATGAAATATATGAGTCTTATTATACACTCCTTAAAATCATTCATATTCATGTATGTGGATTTATGATCAACTTTTCACAAGATAATTCTCAGAAATATTCATCAACCTGAAATACATATTTGTTACCTAGTACTGAAAGATAACTTCAGTGGATGGTGCATACAAATCCTAATATTTCTACAGTAATACCCAGTTTAATATCAATGCAAGTAGTTTCCTATGGGACATGATGTGTATTTTCCGGTTCATTTTTATTCAACAGTGGTACATTACTATTTTCTCAGTTTATGCACATCATAGGATATATATTTCATCCACAAGTTCACAAATTTATAGGCATTTGTTTCAATTTCAATCACTTCCTGCTTCAGAAAACATATATTCCTCCAGATTTTTTGACTGGTCTTTTCATGAGACTTCTTTTCAAACACATTATTTTCGATTTTCATAATCACTTTTGAAGCAAAACTCACACATTCTTCTTGATAAACCATAACCCTAATATTACCGTTAGATTTATGACTGGTTATAATGAATGTATGTATATCAATTTAAGATTTCCTTTACATTTTCAGATATTAATTAAATCAATTATTTAAAGTTGGAACCAGTTACATTATTTGTTCACAGTATGGTCTATTCATGCATTATTTCTATATTCATAGACACATGGTACACCTCTTTGTTCCCCCAATACGAATTTATACGTCTTCAAAATATTGCTCCCACTAATGGTGGAAGAAATACTCATGTCACCTAATCTACATATACATTTTATCACAGTAACATTCTGGACACAGAAAACAAAGGTCACTCTTATGATTGTACCAAAGCCTAAAAGGAAAGTGAGCATGCATTACTAAAAACATCCATGTCCAGGTTGCCTAATGCTCTCAAATGTAAATCCTATTGTTGACTATATATTTGTTTCTTCCTAAGATTATATATTCAATCTCAAGCCTGTTGAAAATATCTCATCCTATCCCTCACTTTAAACTTTGCCTGATTTCTTAAAGTCTCTATTGACATCTGCTTTCCTACATATTTTCCCCAGTTCTCATTGTGACTGACTCTTCACATGTGCTGATATTTACATTCACTCTCTACTTGAAAACCTATTGCTAGAGAACTTTTTGTCCAAATCCTATACTCACTCTTGTTTCTAAACCTAGCAACTATCTTCCTAATCCTACGGACTTTCTTTTTTTAATTGGATGTTCTCTTCAACATTCAATCATCCAAGGTACAAGGTCCTATGCCATTGAATATCGATTTATCTGAGACATCTGGGCAGGACATAACTCAAAGCTAAGTAACCCACTCAAGGGCCCAATGCCCTTCTGGGCTTCAAATTGTACCTAGATTTCTGTTTTCATACTTGTATTTCACCTATATATTCTTGTAAATATCCCAGTCTCCCAATACCATTATTCATCCTTCAGAATGATTCCTAACCAAAATCGAATATGTTATTAACCCTAACCATAGACTTTTCCCTCAATCTAACTTTACACGTGAGCTGGGAGAGTGTGATCACGAAAGTCTCAGTGGAGAAACCCTGCTTTGGGCCATTTGCTTACCTATTGTTCTGTTGCCCAGAATATCAGGAAGTTCTTTGCCTCAGGTCACCCCTTTGTGAAGCCTGAAGAAAGCTGTTTTCAAACGGAAATGAATGAGCATCACTTGTGGCTCTTTGGGTCAAATGAGTTCTTCAAGCCATGAAGAGGTGCTTGGGTTTTCTCATGACGCCAAATCACATAAAGAATCTATACCTATCAGTCAGTAGTAGTCAGTCAATATTGCTCCTAAAAATGGTGGAGAAATACTCATGTCAAATGATCTACATATATATATATATATATATATATATATATATATATATATATATATATATATATATATTTAATCACAGAAATATTCTGGGCACAGAATTCAAAGTTCACATTTATGATTGTACCAAAGCCTAAATGGAAAGTGAACATGGATTACTAAAAATATCATGTCCAGGTTGCCTAATGCTCTCAAATGTAAATCCTATTGGTGACTACATATTTGTTTCTTCCTAAGATAATATATTCAACCTCAACCCTGTTGAAAATGTCTAATCCTATCACTCACTATATACTTTGCCTGATTACCTAATGTCTCTATTTATATCTGCTTTCCTACATATTTTCCCAATTTCATCATTGTGACTGACTCTTCACATGTGCTGACATTTAAATTCATTCTCTAACCGAAAACCTATTGCTAAAGAACTTTTGTTGCAAATTCTACATGCACTCTCCTTCCTAATCCTAACTACTATCTTTCTAATCCTACTGACTATCCCTTTTTGACTGGATGTTCTTTTCTACATTCAATCATCCAAGGTACAAGGTCATATGCCATTGTATATCGATTTATCTGAGACATCTGTTCAGAAGTTAATTCAATGCTAAGTATCCCAAGCAAGGGCCCAATGCCCTTCTGGGCTTCAAATCATACTTAGATTTCTGTTTTCATGCATACATTTCACCTCTATATTGTTATAAATATCGCAGGTTCCCAATACCATTATTCACCCAGCAAAATGATTCCTAACCCAAATCGAACCTGTTATTAACCCTAAACATACAGTATTCCCTCAATCTTACTTTACAGAAAAGCAGGGAAATAGTTGGTCTTATAATACTGGAATGTAATGGATCTTCCACCTGGTGATAACCTCAAATGTCCATGGCGAAATGATCCCTGGAGAATATGTAGGCAGCTATGAAGGACCTGAGAGAGCAAAAGGCATCTTCCATGGCAAACGGCTTGGTCAGGATAAAGGGTTGTGTCTGAATCAGCTTCTATTCTTAAAGCAGAGAACATGAGCCAACCCAGGCCTGTGTGTAGATCTGTTCCTGGGAGATTATGGTTGATATACAATTCAAACTTGTTAAAGTGTCACAGGAATTAGGGCCAGCCTCCATCTCATGGGAACCTTGGAAGCAACGTTTGGACAAAGTGGTTGCCAAGAGAGTGACCTCATTCAGTTCCTGAAGGAGGAACTAAAAACAGTTCCATCACACTTCAGTGGTGATGGAACTCTCTGAACTTGGGATCCAGGATGCCAGGCACCCATAGCCAGTCCCAGTCCCAGCCCCAGTGGTCTCACTTGTTTGGATTTACAAAGACAGAGTCAGTCTTTCTTGGTACCTACAGATGTGAGGAAGGCCAAATGCAAGAAAGCTCTGAAGCAGAGCTTTTCCTGAGAAAGCAAGTAGAGGCTCACCGCTGGCTCCTGACAACTTCACGGAGTTGGCCAAGGAGACCAGATCTAAGACAGGACAGGCCATTTCGGGGGAACATTATTGGCCCACAAGTCAGAGGACACTCCGGATAGTCACAGACCTACCTGGGCGAAGGAGGTGCCTTTTTTTGTGGTTATGAGTTTGTGGTCTTGTGTCATGTTCTTAGAATAGGTAGAAAAGTAGGTTTGTTTAGTTTGGAGTGGACTGTTTCTAGTAAGTCGTTTGACAAGGCGAGTGTTTCTATGTCTGTGTATCACATTGTGTCCGGGGTTGTAGACATTAAAAAAAATGCATCAATGGATGTGTCCTATCTAGTAGAAAGCTTCACAGCATTTATCCAGCCAAATTGATGAATGGACTGTAGCTTGCCTTATGGATGGGCAACACCTACTATCTTTCTAATTTCCTGTTTTCTTCCTGAATTCTGGCCACTCTCCAGAATAAGCCCATGGTTTTGTGTCCAAGATATGTACCCCCTCCAAACTCTGTAACATGGCCATGAACTGGATAGCTGAAGTGAATGGCGAGCATCTCAGAAAACTCAGATATCAGTGTGACCAGGAAAGTCTCAGTGGAGAAACCCTGCTTTGGGCCTTTTGCTTACCTATTGTTCTGTTGCACTGAATGTCAGGAAGGTCTTTGACTCAGGCCATCCCTTTGTGAAGCCTGAAGAAAACAGTTTTCAAATGGAAATGAATGGGTATACCTGTGGCTCTTTGCTTAATTGCTTTGGAAAGGGATTGTCTGAATCAGCCCCTTGGCCCTGAGTGAGGCTGTGGCTTAGATTCTCAACACCTGATGGATTTACAGAAATTTCCCATGTGTGCATCCCAAACCAAAATGGCCAAAAGAGCAGTCTTTGGGATGAAGTCTGTCGCCTTCCTCTGTAAGGTTCCTGACCTCCATCAAGTGAGAATAGGGATTCTTTGAGTGAAATGAATTTTTCCAACTTACAGAGGCTAGGCTATAGGTGCTTGGGTTTTCCATGACTCCAATTCAAATAAAGATTCTAAACCCCACGGTCAGTTGGCCTCAAATTGGAGAAGTGGACTTGAATTAATGACAGGAGTATTTGATTACTCCAGGTTCACAGCAAGTGTCCAGGCCACCCTGACTTTAGGCAAATGAGAGGAAAGGGAACATATTTTGGACACTGTCTTGGTCTGCGCACCTCATGGAAACCTCCAGCCAGTGGTAATGATGAGTGTCTATATAAAAGAAGATGAGGGCCATATGGGAGTGTTTTGGTTTTAACTGTGGTCATTTGTGTGGTGGTTGGAAGAGATGACTTTGTCCACCTGGGCTTGAACTCTGGTATGATTCCCCTTAGAGTCTGAGTTTTAGAACTGACCTCAGAGAAGTATTGCAATAAATAGTGTTGCAATTTTAGGAGGCCATGCATGAGAATCGCCCTTGGAAAATGAGATCTATTCCCAGGATGGCTTTCCACAGAGCTTGGGAAATCTAAGCCACGATATCCCAATATTTTATTCTTAAAGACTTTGCAGCCATAGTTGAGATTCCAAACACTCATGGACCTCACATTTTAGACCTCAATGGTCCTGGATTCATGTGACCTTTTGGCCACTCTTTGGAAAGGCTTGCCTGTGAGAGTTCTCCAGAGCTTTCATTTAAATGAGCTTCCTCACCATTTAATGGTTCCTGAATGAATTGAAACCCACAGTGCCTCAAACTTCATCTTTGAAAAATGGTGATATAAATACCATGAAACTTTTGAAATTCCCATGACCAGGTGGCACTGGAGAACCTGTGGATGTCCGGTTGCTGATCATGAGTGTACCAGACAGGGCCTTGATTGACTGGGTTTCGTGATAATGGTGTAGAACAGAGATGCCAATAAGTTGGAGCCTGCTGAGTAGTGAGTGTAGAGCAGTGGACTGTAGGTGTGTGAATAAATATTTTTGGTAGGACCACCTGGATCTGCCATTGACTTCCAAAGACATGTGACTTGCATGGTGCAGGCAGCAGATCCTTATATGTAAAGGCATCTTGTTATATGGAGAGGTTTCAGGGCAATGTTCAGAATCAGGTTGCTATAGTCAAGGGGAAAACTATTTGGAATAGAAGCATGGTTTGTACATTCTCTTGGAGACCTTGACAAACCACACGTGACAGAACTCCCTCCAGCATTTTGTCCCAGTTCAACTCCTTGTATTTCGTGAAGCCAATGTCAAACTCCCAGTGCAGCAGTAAGAAACACCACTAAAAGTGGAGGATGACCAACTGACTTCACAGACAACACGGGGAGACACTTAGCTCCCAGTGGCCACAGTTTACCGACAAAGAGAGAATTCATAACTGCTGTCTCATGTTCATTAGAAAATAAGTAACCATGTCATCCAGGTCACATAAATGCAGACCCAGATTTGATGGGGTCACTACAAATGAAGCTAATTCTCCTAACAATTACATATATTTCATGTGCCCAACCTCAGAGGAAGTTTCTCAAGAAGTCTTTAGGCCAGCACAGCTCCATGTTTGTGGAGTATTTACTCTCTCCCTTACTTTTGGAAACTGTTCTACCACCTCCAGTGTTGTGAACTCCTGAGCATTTTCCATTCCACATATGTATTCACAAATTTTCTAACTCCTCTCAACTAATTGTGTCTTACTTGGAGCAATGGTTATGTCAAGGCTTCGTTCTGGATGAGAGTGGGAAGATTTTTGTGTAGCACATATTTGCATACACATTAGATTCATTTTCCTATTTTCCATTTGAAATACTGAATCCCTGACACTAACCCATACCCTACTAGACTCTGACTACTAATCTTAATATAATGGAGAAAAAGAAACCTAACTAAATAGAAATACAGGCCTTTCATAGGAAGCATGGTGTATGCTTGGATTTGCCTTCTGCTTTATCAAGAGTATGTGTTATAAATCTAGTCAAGTTTTCATTGTAGTATTTTTCCCTGAGCTTTTAAAGTTAACATATATGTAAATTCCTGTCTCTCTTTTTCTGTAGCCTATTGAGTACATGTATTTTTTTAAGCATATATAGTATCCTACCTGGTAACACACGTATATTCTTGTGAGCTCACTGACTTTGGATATAAAAATTGTGAGAAGAGATTACTTCCCCTAAATACTGATGGAACTGAAAATTCAACCTATGGGTGAGCTTCCTAGTGAAAAACATTATACATAAATCCATGTTCAGTAAAATGAATATTTTTGGACATGTGGATGTATTATATTTCGTGATGAATTTCAATTGGCATATATATTGCTAAATATTAATGTGTGTGTGTGTGTGTGTGTGTGTGTATATATATATATATATATATATATATATATATATATATATATATATACTCTCCAGATTTTCCAAAATATGAAATAAGTGTGTCTTATTATACATTCCCTAAATTCATTCATGTTCCTGTATGAGTCAGTCTTTCTTGGTACCTACAGATGTGAGGAAGGCCAAATGCAAGAAAGCTCTGAAGCGGGGCTATTCCTGGGAAAGCAGGTAGTGGCTCACCGCTGGCTCCTGACAACTTCACAGAGTTGGCCAAGGAGACCAGATCTGAGACAGGACAGGCCATTTTGGGGGAACATAGTATGGCCCAAAAGTCAGAGGACACTCCGGATAGTCACAGACCTACTTGGGGGAAGGAGGTGCCTTTGTGGGTGTGGGTGTGGGTTTGTGGTTTTGTCTAATGTTCTGAGAATAGGTAAGAAAGGCGGTTTGTTTACTTTGGAGTGAACTGATTCTAGTAAGTCGTTTGACACGGTGAGTGTTTCTAGGTCTGTGTATCCCACCGTGTACGTGGTTGTAGACTTTAGAAAACAGAAAGCTTCAATTGATGTGTCCTGTGTAGTAGAAAGCTTCCCAGCATTCATACTTCCCAATTTATGAATGGACTGCGGCTTGCCTTATCAATGAGCAACCCCTGATATCTTACTAAGTTTCTGGTTTTTTTTCTGAATCCTGGCCACTCTCCAGAATAGGCTCATGATATTGTTTCCAAGATATGTACCACCTCTAAACTCAGTGACATGGCCATGTACTTGATAGCTGAAGGGAATGGCGAGCGTCCCTGAAAACTCAGATATCTGTGATCAGGAAAAGTCTCAGTGGAGAAACACTGCTTTGGGCCTTTTGCTTACCTATTTTTCTGTTGCCCTGAATGTCAGGATGATCTTTGCCTCAGGCCACCCATTGGGAAGCATAAAGAAAACAGTTTTCAAATGCAAATGAATGGGCATCACATGTGGCTCTTTGCTTAATTGCTTTGGAAAGGAATGTGTCTGAATCAGGCTATAGGTCCTCTGTGAGGCTGTGGCTTAGATTCTCAGCACCTGATGCATCTAAAGAAAGATCCCATGTGTGCATCATAAACTACATTGGCTAAAAGAGCATTCATTGTGGAAGAATTCTCTCGCCTTTCTCTGTAAGGTTCCTGACCTCCATCAAGTAAGAATACGAACCTTTGGTTCAAATAAGATCTTCAAAGCCCTGCAGAAACTAGCCCATAGGTGCTTGGGTTTCAACTGAATCCAAATCACATGAAGAATCTATACCTGGTGCTGGGGATGTGGCTCACGCCCTAGCGTGCTCGCCTGGCATGCGTGCGGCCCGGGTTCGATCCTCAGCACCACATACAGACAAAGATGTTGTGTTCGCCAAATACTAAAAAAGAAAAGTATTAAAATTCTCTCTCTCTCCCCGTCTTTTCACTCTCTCACTCTTTCTAAAAAAAAAAAAAAAAAAAAGAATCTATACCTGACAGTCAGTAGGCCTCATATTGGAGAAGCAGAGCAGTATTAACAGCAGGCCTATTTGATCATTCCTGGTTCCCAAGATGGGTGTCCAGGCCAACATGTCTTTATGCAAATGAGGGGCAAGGGAGGTTATTTTGGACACTGTCTTGTGCTGCACCCCTCATGGAAAACTCCAGCCAGAGGTTATGATGAGTGTCTGTATGGACGAAGATGAGGGCCATGTGGGAGTGTTTTGGTTTAAATTGTGGTCATTTGTGTGGCAGTTGGAACAGATGCCTGGGTCCACCTGGACTTGAACTCTGGTGTGATTCCCCTTAGAGAATGAGTTCTGGAACAGACCTCAGAGAAGTACTGGCATAAATTGTGTTGGGATTTTATGAGGCCACGCATGAGAGTCACCCTTGGAAACTGAGATCTTGGCCCAGGGAGGCTTTTCCCAGAGCACTTGGAATCTCAGCCAGGATATCACATGATTTTATTCTGAAAAACTTGGCAGCCATAATTGAGAGTCAAAACACACATGGACATCACATTGTAGACCTCAATAGGCCTGGATTCATGTGACATTTTGGCCACTGTTTGGGAACCTTCCTGTGAGGGTTCTCCAGAGATTTCATTGAAATGAGCTTCCTCACCATTTAATGGTTCCAGAATAAATTGAAACCCACAGTGCCTCCAACTTCCTCCTTGAAAAGTGGCTAGATAAATACCATGAAATTTTTAAAATTCCCATGACCAGGTGGCACTCGAGAATCTTTGGATATCCTGAGGATGATCATGAGTATACCAGTCAGTTCCTTGATTGACTGGTTTTTATGAAGATGGTGCCGAACAGAGATGCCAAGAAGTTGAAGCCTGCTGAGGAGTGGGCATAGAGCAGTGGTGGGCAGGTGTGTGATAAAACATCTGTGGTGGGGCCATGTGGATCTCCCATTGGCTTCCAAATGCCTTGTGACAGACATGGTGCAGCCAGCAGTCCCTTCTATGTAAAGGCATCTTGTTATATGGAGAGGTTTCAGGGCAATGTTTAGAATCGGGTTGCCATGGTCATGGGGGCAAGCTATGTGGAATATAAGCCTGGTTGATGCATTCTTCTGCAGACCCTGACCTACCACAGGTGACAGATCTCCCTCACGCACTGGGTAACAGTTGAATTCTTTGTATTTCGTGAAGCAAATACAAAAATTCCATTTCAGCAGCAAGAAACACCACAAAAAGTGAAGGATGCCCAAATGGCTTCACAGTCCACATGTGGATACACTTAGCCCCCCGTGGCCACAGTTTACCCTAAAAGAGAGAATTCAACATTGCTGCCTCATGTTCATTGGAAAATAAGAAACCATGACCTCCAAGTCACATAGATGCAGACCCAGATTTGATGGTCTCACTACAAAGAAAGCTAAAATTCCCAACAACAACATATATTTCAAGTGCCCAACGTCAGAGGCAGATTCTCAAGAAGTCTTTAGGCCAGCAGAGCTCCATGGTTGTGGAGTGTTTACCCTGTCCCTTACTTTTGGAATCTCAGAAGGGAGGAAGATACACCAAGCCAATTGACGGCTCCTTTTGAAAAAATTGTACCACCAATGACATCATCAGCAAATATAACCCAACACTACCACAAGTTGCTGCACAAACAGATAGTTTACAATGCATACATGTGAGTTCACAATGTGTCCAGGCAAGTTCTGCAAGCAGTTCAGTGATGGCTATTGCAGAAGCTGTAGATTGGTTTTATCTTTGATTTCACCAGCACTGTGACGAAGATAGAAATTCTGGCAATAATGGCTAAAGAAAAAATTATGTAACATTCCAGAAAACACTGAAAGAAAACAATTTTCTTAACAATTTACATTGTCTTGGAGAGAATTATTAAATATAATGAAAAGGAAATGTGAAAGAAAACAAACAGATCTGTTAACCTCCTTTTTTGTTCACATTTTAAAACAATCCTCAACAGCTGTTTACCCAATTTAAATTAAACCATTTAAATAATGTGAATAAAAAAATATTTGGATCAATTTTTTCATGAGCCCTCATCATATATGATATATGGACATATGAACATTCAAACATATAACACAAAACACAAGTGTGCACACATAATATCATACATACAACACATAACCTAATAGTAAAGGCCTTATAACTTTTTACATGTGAAATCTCCATTGCAATGTTTAAAAACTCTATTGTCAAAAAATAGAACTGATCACCAAAACATTAAACTAGGTATGTATGAGCTCAAAAAAACAAAATAAAATGTGGGAAAAGGCAATAATAAAATAGATATTGAAAAAAGCATCCTGGTTCTATCTTAGATGTAAGGGTAGCCAAACTGGAATTTTGGATATCAGCTGATATGGACTTGAGTCAAATCATCTTCTTTTTGTTCTGTAGAAATCGCTTCAGTTAATCTCTCTGGAATCCAAATCGGCTGTTGTTCTCTCTGTGGAAACACACAAACAGGCCCCTGGCTCCAGACAATCATTGGGTCAGGACCTTGGTTAATCTCTCTGGAATCCAAATTGGCTACTGTTTTTCCTGTGGAAACAGACAAACAGACCCCCGACTCCAGACAATTACTGGGTCAGGACCTTTCCATTGTCCTGTTAGAATATCTTTCCAAAGAACCTTGGGCTTATGCACATTTTTTGGACACATATGCCTTTCCCCAGCACTAAGTCCTGATGAATCCAAATTTTAAAAGTTTAGAATAAAAAGGGTTATTTTAAGTTTGTCTTTGGGGAATATATACCCTTTCCCAATTGTGTCTTTTTTGCTTTAATAAGTACTTTTTAATAGTTTGATGAGCTTTTTCAACTATGCCTTGTCCCTGTGGATTGTATGGGATTAATGTTATATGAGTAATGCCAAATGATGACCAAAATTGTTTAAAAGAGGTAGAAGTATAACCAGGGGCATTATCTGTTTTTAACTGTTTGGGAACGCCCACAGTGGCAAAATTTTGTAAGCAATGAGTGATAATATCTTTAGTTTTTTCTCCGGCATGAAGGGTGCCCATCAAAAATCCAGAAGAAGTATCAACTGTAACATACAAATATTTTAATTTTCCAAATCCTGGCAAGTGTGTGATGTCCATCGGCCAAATATGATTAGGTATCAATCCTCTAGGATTGACTCCAAGATTAACTTGTGGTAAAAAGGTCACACAATTTTGACATTGTTTTATTATTTGTCTAGCTTTTTCCTTAGTTATTTTAGAAGGCTTTTGTAAGGTATTAGCTTTGACATGGAACTTTTTACGAAAATTTATAGCTTCTTCTAGTGTAGAGAAAATATGTATGTCATGTGTACTTTTATTTGCTAAATCATTGCCCAAACTGATGGCTCCAGGCAATCCTGTATGTGCCCTGATATGTCCTATAAAGAATGGATCTTTTCTGTCCCAGATTATACTTTGTATAGTGGAAAGCAAGGAGAAAACAGTAGAGGAATGGGAAATCCTACCAGCATCTTCAAGGCATACTATAGCATTAACTATATGCTGACTATCAAAAATAAATTAAATACAGAATCTTTAAACATCACAAAAGCTTGTAATACTGCATTAAGGTCTACATTTTGAGCTGATTGTTTGGGTACTAGAAATGTAAAAGTTTGATCAGGTGTAACTATTGCTGCTGTACCATTATTTGATCCATCAGTAAATATATTTGGAGCATTCATGATAGGTGTTTTTCTTGTCAATTTTGGAAAAATTACAGGATGCGATGACCAAAAAGACAATAAAGGATTAGATGGTAAGTGATTATGAAATGAAACATTAGATTTGCACATGATTATTGCCCAAGTATTTAACTCATTAACTAACTCATCAATTTGATTCAGAGTATGTGGAGTAATAATTTTATTGGGAGCAATCCCAAGCACTCACTTTGCTGCTTTTATTCCTTTGGGTATTAATTGTCCTATAGCCTCAGGGTACCTAGTAAGAATAGTGTTAGGAGAATAAGATAAATGTATCTATAATAATGGACCTTCTTGCAAAAATACTCCTGTAGGAATATTTTTTGTTGGTAGACAATAAATAATAAAGGCAAACTTATATCAATTCTATCCAATTGCATATTTTCCATATATGTTTCAATGATTTTTAATGCCTTTCTTGCTTCAGGCGTTAACATGTACCGTGAATTGGGATATGATGAACCTTTTAGGATATCAAATAAATATCCCAACTCTCCTGTTGGTATACCTAGATAAGGCCTTATCCAATTTATGTCTCCTAATAACTTTTGAAAGTTGTTATGTGATTTGAGTTGATCTACTTGTATTTGAATTTTTGGTGGCGGTACATGGTTGAGGATAATAGAACACCTAAATAATTAATTGGAAAATTTAATTGTACTTTATCTATTGCTATATCTAGATTATTTTTTAATAAGTTTGTAAGTGTGGCATAACATTCTAGCAATGTGTTTTTAGCTTTGTGTGCTAATAATACATCATCCATATAGTGAAATATTTGTAGTTCAGGATTTTGATTTCTAAGTGGCTTGATTACTTTGTTAAAATAAATTTGACACATTGTTGGGCTGTTAGCCATCGCTTGAGGCAGTACTTTCCATTCATATCTCTGATCAGAACCTTCATGATTCAGTGCAGGGATAGTAAATGCAAAACGTGGACTATCCTCAGGATGAATTGGAATTGAAAAAAAAAAAAAACCTTTAATATCTATAAGTAATTTTGTTAAACCCTCCTCCTATGGGCAATTCCTTTTAAAATGTCCTGTTTGTTCACAATTGTAGCATGTTCTTGGCCTGGCATCTAATGCCTGTTTTAGTGCAGCTGCCACAATTTGCCCTTCTTCATTAATGTCTCTGGCATCTAAAGCCAGTTTTACTGCAGTTGCCACGACTTGCTCTTGTTCATTAATGTCTCTACATAATTTAATATATGTGTTTAAATCTTCATGTTTCCATGGTCTAATTATATCTCTGCACCAACTATTCGCTTGCTCATAAGCCAGTTTTTTTAGTAATAGCATTGCTTGTTCTGTTTTCCCAGAACCTCTGGTACCTGTTTGAATAAGCCTATCGACAAATTCAGCATAAAGTTAATTAGCTCCTTGTATTACTTTAGATAATTGACCTTGTAAACCTCCAAGTCCTTGTAAAGTCTTCCATGACTTAATTGCATCTACAGCAATTTATGCACATACACCAGAATCATATGCAATTTGTTGCTGCTGATCCTCATAAGGTCCCTTTCCTAACAACATATCTAGATTTCTCTGAGGATAACCAGCTGCTGCATTTCGCATAGCCGTCTCCTTGCAAAATTCCTCATTGTCAACCTTCCATAACAGGTATTGTCCTCCATTTAGCACAACTTTACACATATTAGCGCAATCCGCTGGCTTCATGTTCAAGTTGTTAATGGTTTCGACCATGCTTACAGTGAAGGGTGCTTGAGGACCATAGGTTGTTACAGCCTCTTTTATCTGCTTCACTGTTTTGAAATTTAAAGCATGGTAAACTCGCTGCCCTCCTACCTCAAATATAGAGCATGTTAATATTTGAGATCTTGTCTCAGGATCCCAACTATCAACTGTGGGGGTTGGGGGCTTCCCAGCATATGGAGGTGGCCTTGTTAGTTGGACACTTACGTCCTCTGGTGATAGAAAAGTATTAGTAGCAGTCTCCTGTAGAGGTGGTTCTGTTGGTTGGACACTTACACCCTCTGGTGATAGAAAGGTGTTAGTAGTAGTCTCCTGTTGTAAATTTCCCCCTGATGGCTTTTACTGTTTTACACTTTCTTTCTCTGTCTGACTAGCTTGAGAGGCCTTCTCTTTTACATGATTTTTTTCCTCTGTCTGACTGGTTCGAGAGACCTTCTCTTTTACTTGAATTTTTTCCTCTGTCTGACTAACTTGAGAGACCTTCTCTTTTACTTGAATCAATATGTCTTCTCCTTCCTCTACCATTGTCTGAACTGAAGGCTTTTGACTAAACAAACAAGATACGAAAGTCCACAATGGCAATGTGCCAACTGGCAGAGTCCCTGGGCTTTTCTTTTCTATTCTTTTTAAATCGTCACCATGATGGTTCCATTGTGATATATTTAACAACTCCTCCTTAAAAAGCCATGGGCTACATTTTTGTATTGTATCAACGTATGCCCTGACTGCTCTTAATTTTACTGGGATGCCTCCTTCCTCTAACAATTTACTTAACACTTTTTCAGTTTGTTTTTTTTTCTAATTTCTGATGCCATATTTCTACTATAATACAACCCAACAAGATAACACCAAACAAAACAGAGATAGAATGAAATAAAAATGGAAAAACAAAATATCATTATAGCCTTTCTCTCTATCTGTTCCTCAGACACAAATAGTTTTTCCTCAGATGTGAGTGGTTTTTCTTCCGTCTCACTCGTCTCCAGGGACAGGCAATTTAAAGCAAATGTGAAGCAAAACAAAAGAGGAATCTTAAAATGGCTACCCATCCTCTTGTCCTGCCCTCAGGGGCAAGCAGTTTACCTTATCAGTTACCCTCAGTCGCTCCCCATGCGAGCCACCAAATGCTGCAGTCTGGCTGGGCACAATCAGGAGCCACTTTTCAAAAGAAAGCAACTTTATTTTTAGAACCACACACGCCAAGCAAAAGAGCCTCTCAGGAAAAACCCTCAGAGCCCCAACTGTCACCACCGGCTTCCCACAAGCCTTTCCCTCCCACACAAGCCTCTCTCCTCTTCCCACAATCCTCCTGCTCTTGAGACCGATTGGCTGGGTCACGTGTGGAGTCAAAAAAGTCCCCCAATGAGCAGCTCTGTGATCTGAAAAGGCAGGGAAGCAGCCCAATGAGCATCACCGCAGAGGAGCCAATCAGCTAGATGTTGCTGGGGCCGCTGTGAGCCAAATATCAGCTGGCAGTCTGAAAGGGTGGGGAAACAGCTCAATGAGCATCTCCAATGAGCATCACCGCAGAGGAGCCAATCAGCTAGATGTTGCTGGGGCCACTGTGAGCCAATCATCAGCCGGCAGCTGAAAGTTTGCAGGCAGCTGGAAGTTTGCTGGGCCCCTTAGGCTGCAGCTATGAACAGGAGTTGTATGCACCATTCACTGAAGGTAGTTTTCAGTACTAGGAAACAAATATGTATTTCAGGTGGATGAATATTTCTGACAATAATCTGGTGAAAAGTTGATTATAAATCCACATACTTGAACATGAATGAATTTAGGGAGTGCAAATAAGACATATATATTTCATATTTTGAAAAATCTGTAGAGTGTGTGTGTATACACACACACACACACACACACACAGATATTAAAATGTAGCAACATATATGCCAATCGAAATTCACCATGAAATACACATCATTCACTGATCCAAACATATTCAATTTACTTTACAGGGATTTATGTATAATGTTGTTCTACTAGGAGGCTCTCCCATAGTTTGAATTTCAGTTCCAACAGCGTTTACGAGGAGTGATCCCTTCTCAAAATTTGTATCTGCCAAGTCAGCCACCTCACAAGAATGTAGGTGTGATACCAGCTGGGATTCGATATGTGCATATAAAAATACATGTGCTGAATAGGCTACACACAAAGGGAGACAGGAATTCACATATTTGTTAACTTTAAAAACACATGGATATCTAACTCAATTAAAAATAGACTGGATTTATAACACCTAACCTTTATCATGCAAAAGGCAAGTTCAAGAATACACCATGCCTCTTCTGAACTGCTTGTATTTCAATTCTGATTTGGTTACTTTTCTGCATCATATTAGAATTAGTAGTCAGAGTGTAGTAGGGTATAAGTTAGTGTCAGGGATTCAGTATTTCAAATGGAAAATTGGAAAATGAATCCAATGTGTATGCAATATGTGTTACACAAATAACTTCCCACTCTAATTCAGAAAATGGCTTGACATAACCTTCGCCCAAAGAAAGACAAAATTAGAGGAGAAGAGTCAGAAAATCTGTAAATACATATATGGAATGGAAAATTCTCAGAAGTTCAAAACTTTTGAGGCTTTAGAGGAGCTTCCAAAACTTAGGGACAGGGTAAAACTCCACAAACATGGAACTCTACTGGCCTAAAGACTTCTGGAGATACTGACAATGAGGTTGGGCACTTGAAATATACATTGTTGTCAGGAGCTTTAGCTTCCTTTTTAGTGAGAACATCAAAGCTGAGTCTGCATCTATGTGACCTGGAGGACATGGTTTCCCATTTTTCAATGAACATGAGGCAGCAGTGTTGAATTTTCTCTTTGTAGCTAAACTGTGACCACTTAGGGCTAAGTGTCTCCCCATGTGGACTTGAAAGCCATTTGGTCATCCTCCAGTGTTCGTGTTATTTCTTGCTCCTGCACTGGGTGTTTTGTATTTGCTTCAAGGCATATAAGGAGTTCAACTGAGACACAGTCCTGGAGGGTGTCCTGTAATATGTGGGGGGTCAGGGTCTGCAGGAGAATGCAACAACCAGGCTTCTATCCAACATTGCTTGCCCCCTTGATCATAGCAACCAGATTGTGAACATTGCCCTGAAAACTCTCTATGTAACAATATGCCTTTATATACAAGGGTGTGCTGGCTGCACCATGTCATTCACAAGCCATTTGGAGCCAGTGTAAGATCCACATGACCCCACCACAGATGTTTTATCACACACCTGCACACCACTGCTCTAGGCCTACTACTCAGAAAGCTCCAACTTACTGACATCTCAGTTCTACACCATTTTCATGAAACACAGTCAATCAAGGCACTGTCTGGTACCCTCATGATCAGCAACAGGACATCCTAAGGTTCTCCAGTGCCACCTGGTCATGGAAATTTCAAAAATGAAGTTTTTGAAATTTCATAAATGAAGTTGAAGGCACTGTGGGTTTCAATTCATTCAGGAACCATTAAATGATGAGGAAGCTCATTTCAATGAAAGCTCTGGAGAACTCTCAGAGACAAGGCTTCCCAAAGAGTAGGCAAAAGGTCACATTGTGGTCTACAATGTGAGGTCCATGTGTGTTTTTACTCTCAACTACGGCTGCCAATCTTTCAGAATAAAATCATGGCATATCTTGGATGAGATTCCCAGTGCTCTGTGGAAAGCCCCCCTGGGCGTAGATCTCAGTTTCCAAGGACGACTCTCATGGGTGGACTCCTAAAATCCAAACACAATACATGGCAATACTTCTCTGAGGTCAGTTACAGAACACAGTCTCTAAGGGGAATCACACCTGAGTTCAATCCTAGGTGGACCCAGTCATCTCTTCCAAACGCCAAACAAATGACCACAATTAAAACCAAAACACTCCCACATGGCCCTTATCTTCTTCCAATAGACACACATAATATCCATTGGCTGGGGGTTTTCATGAGGGGCGCTGTGCAAGACAGTGTCCAAAATAAACTTCCTTGCCCCTCATTTGCCTAAAGTCAGGGTGTCCTGGACACCCTTCCTGTTAACCATGAGTGATCAAATAGGACTGCTGTTAATACTGTTCCAATTCTCCAATTTGAGGCCTACTGGCTCTGGGGTTTAGATTCTTTATGTGAATTGGAGTTATCAGAAAACCCACGCATCTCTGGGCTAGCCTCTGCAGGGCTTTGAAGAACTCATTTGACCGAAAGATCCTGATTCACAATTGATAAAGGTCATAATCCTTAGAGGAAGGCGAGAGACTTCATCCACAATGACTGTTCTTTTGGCTATTTTGGTTTTGGATACAGAAGAGATTTTTCTTTAGATCCCTCAGGTGCTGAAAATCTAACCACAGCATCACAGAGGGCAAAGAGGCTTATTCAGACCCATCCCATTTCAAAGCAATTAAGCAAAGAGCCACAGGTGATGCCCATTCATTACAATTTGAAAACTGTTTGCTTCAGCCTTCACCAAGGTGTGGCCTGAGGCAAAGACCTTCCTGACATTCAGGGCAACAGAACAATAGGTAAGCAAAAGGCTTAAAGCAGGGTTTCCCACTGAGACTCTTCTGGTCACGCTGGTATCTGAGTTTTCTGAGATGCTCGCCATTTCCTTCAGCTATCCAGTACATGGCCATGTCACAGAGTTTGGTGGTGGTACATATCTTGAACACAAAACCATTTGCCCATTCTGGACAGTGCCCACAATTCAGGAAGAAAACAGAAACTTAAGGAGATAGGAGGTGTTGCCAATTGAAAAGTCAAACCGCAGTCCATTCACAAATTGGGCAGAATGAATGCTGGGAAGCTTTCTACTAGACAGGACACATCCATTGATACATTCTCTTTTCTAATGTCGACAACCACGGACACAGTGGGATACACAGACCTAGAAACACTCGCCTTGTCAAATGACTTACTAGAAATAGTCCACTTCAAACCAAACAAACTGCTTTTCCTATCAATTCTCAGAACATGTGACAAAGCCACAAACACACACCCACACCCACAAAGGCAACTTCTTTACCCTAGAAGGTCTGTGAATATCCGGAGTGTCCTCTGACTGGTTGGCCATTATTTGTTCCCCCAAAATGGCCTGTCCTGTCTCAGATCTGGTCTCCTTGGCCAACACTGTGAAGTTGTCAGGAGCCAGGGGTGAGCCACTACCTGCTTTTTCATGAAAGACCCCTCTTCAGAGCTTTCCTGGCATTTGGCCATCATCATATCAGTAGGTACCAAAAAAGACTTACTCTGTTCTTGGTAAATCCAAATAAGTTAGCCCACTGGGACTGTGACTGGGACTGTCTCTGGATGCCAGGCTTCTTGGATCCCAAGTTCAGAGAGCTCCATCACCAATAAATTAGTTAGTTCACTTCCTTCAGGAACTGAATTATGACACTACCTTGGCAACCACTTTGTTTTAACAGTAGCTTCGAAGGGTCTCATGTTATGGAGGCTGCCTCTACTTCCTGTGACAGTTTCACAAGTTAAAATGGTATATCAACCATAGGCACCTGGGAACAGCTCACCATACAAGCCTCGTTTGGTCCGTCTTCTCTACATAAAGAAGAAAGTGGCTGATTCAGACAAATCCCTTCATTCTGAGCAGGTTGTTTGCCATGGAAGATGACTTTTGCTCTCTCAGGTCCTAAATAGCTGCATACATCTTCTCCAGGGATCATTTCTGCATGGACCTTGAGGTTCTCTGCCGGTGGAAGATCCCCTCTATTTCTGTATTGTAAGACAAACTCTGTCCCTGCTCTTCTGTATAGTTAGATTGAGGGAAAAGTGTATGGTAAGGCTTAATAACAGGTTCGATTTGGCTTAGGAATCATTCTGATTGATGAATAATGGTATTGGGTACCTGTGATATTTACAAGAATATACAAGTGAAATATAAGTATGAAAACAGAAATCTAGGTAAGATATGAAGCCCAGAAGAGCATCAGGCTCTTGATTGGGATACTTAGCTTTGAATTTTGTTCTGCACAGATGTGTCAGATAAATCGATATACCATGGCATAGGACCTTGTACCTTGGATGATTGAATGTTGAAGAGAACATCCAGTCAAACAGGGATAGTCGGTATTATTAGAAAGATAGTTGGTAGGTTTAGGAAGAAGGGTGAGTATAGGATTGGCAGCAAAAGTTCTTCAGCAATTGGGTTTCAGATAGAGAGTGAATGTAAAAGTTAGTATATGTGAAGAGTCAGTCACAATGATGAACTGGGGAAAATATATAGGAAAGCAGATATGAATACAGACATTATGAAATCAGGCAAAGTATAAAGTCAGTGATAGGATTAGGCATTTTTAACAGGGTTGTTGTTGAATATATAATCTAAGGAAGAAACAAATATGTACTCAACAATAGGATTGACATTTGAGAGCATTAGGCAACCTGCACATAGATGTTTTTAGTAATCCATGCTCACTTTCCATTTAGGCTTTCGTACAATCAAAGTGTGACCTTTGCTTTTTTGTCGAGAATATTACTGTGATAAAATGTATATGGACATCAGGTGACATGAGTATTTCTTCCACCAATTCTGTGAGCAATATTTTGAAGACGTATAAATAAGTGTTGGGTGTAAAATTAGGTGTACCTGGAGTCTTTGGATATAGAGATAATGCATGAATAGACTATCCTGAGAATAAATAATATAACTGGTTCCAACTTTAAATAATTTTTTGAATTGATATCTGAAAATATACAGAAAATCTTATATTGCTATACAATCATTCATTCCATCCTGTTACATTCTAATGGTAATATGAGTGTTATGGTTTATCATGAAGAGTGTGTGAGTTTTGCTTCAAAAGTGATTGTGGAAGTCAAAAATAATGTGTTTGGCAAGAAGTCTCATGAAAAGACCAGTCAAGAGACCTGGAGGAATAAATGTGTTCTGAAGAAGGAATTGATTAAACATGAAAAAAAATTCTTATAAATTTGTGAAACTCTGGATGAAATATATATACTATGATATATATATATATATATATATATATATATATATATATATATATATATATATATATATATATATATATATATATTTGAATATATGTAGAATACATAGGTAAAATATATGTATGAAAACAGAAATCTAAGTAAGATTTGAAGCCCAGAAGGGCATTGGTCCCTTGATTGGGACTACTTAGCTTTGAATTACTTTCTGCAAAGTTGTCTCAGATAAATCCATATACAATGACATAGGACCTTGTACCTTGGATGATTGAATGTAGAAGCGAACATCCAGTCAAAAAGGGATAGTTGGTAGTGAAAGTTTAATAAAATAGGTACTTGTCACTTCCTGTGTTTCTGTATGCTTAATAAAACACTGTTGAAATCTTGAGAATTGTTTGCTAATCTTGTTCCCAGAATGTGCTGTCCCCATCTGCCAAACTGCAGATTGTACTCCCTCACCCGGTTAAGCGCTAACTGCCCACTGACCCTTACCCATCAATAAACTTCCCTCCCTGCCCTCTCCAAGAAAAGTATATAAGCTCTGCTGAAGCTGTTCTCAGGACTCTCTGCTCTATTCAAGTGAACTCTGAGCCCCAGCATGCTGGACCCCCAGTAAATCCTTTGCTGTTGCATGTTAAAGTCTCTTGGTTGTCCCTTCCTCTGACACTAGCCCGACCTTTACATATGGAGGTTCCACAGAGATCAAGCAGCGGTGGACGAGAGACCCCAATGGACCCCCCTCAGATAAGTAAGGCGCCTCTTTCTGGTTTCAGGTTTCATGTTAGGGTTTGGCAAAATGGCTGTCAATGAAGAGTGTGAGCTCTCTCTGATGGTGGCTGACAGTCGTGTTACAGAACCACAGGCCACGTCCCTGGAGGACGCCTGAGAGGACTCGGGAAATTGAGGAACAATAGTCTCCTTGACTCAGTGATATTTTGTTTCGGATTCAGTATTGCCAGTCCATCGGATTTTGCCGGCTACTCAGTCATGGTCTCAGTGTTGAACGTCCATTGCCTGTCTTTATTGTCTTGTCTTGCCTGTGTCATGTGTCTTGCTTTCACTGTTTGTGTATCTCTCATTATGGAACAGAGCACTTCAATGCCTCTGTCCCTGACCCTTGATCACTATACCAAAGTCCGTTTAAGGGCTCAGAATCTCTTTATTTCAGTAAAGCCCCAGATGTGGTAGACTCTCTCTACCTCAGAATGGCCCACCTTTGGAGTCGGATGGCCCCTAGAAGGATCTTTCTACTTCCCACTAATTTATAATTCAGAGATATTGTCTTTCAGCCGTGGCCAGATAGTCATCTGGATCAACAGCCATATATTTTAATTCAGCAGGACCTCTGCAAATTTCCTCCTCAATGGGTCAAGCCTTTCCTTGCCCCTGCCCCCGCAATGACTCCTTCCCCCAGGAACTCACAAACACTCTGCTCCTCCTCCTCCTCCACACTCTGTTTTCCCTGTGTCACCAGATTTGAGTCTACTGGACTCTCCTCCCCCTCCTTATCCCCTGCCCTCATCCTCTAACCCCCAACACCCTCTAAGTGATACCCCTGCTGCTGACTGAGCCTCTCCTCCATTGAAGGAAGCTAAGCCGGCCCAGCGCCCTCCAGGTAATTCCCCTGCAGCACACACAGCACCTCCTCCCATGGAGGAAGCTGGCCCTGCTAAAGGAACTCGCTGGCGGTGAATGATTGAAAACCCTGGAACTCTTGGGATGCCTCCCCTTCGACCCTATAGACCAATGATTGACAATGGCCATTGGGGGAAAATTCAAGCCTACCAGTATTGGCCGTTCTTCTCTTCAGACCTATGTAACTTAAAAAATAGCAATCCCCCTTTTACCGAGGACCCCACCCGGCTCTCAGGTGTGGTTGAGTCATTGATGTTTTCACACCAGCCTACTTCGGATGACAGCCAACAACTGCTAGGGACTTTCTTCATGACAGAGGAAAAAAAGGGAATTCTCCAGGAAGCTAAAAAAAAATCCTTGGACCAGGTTTGCATCCGACACAACTTACCAACATAATCAAAGCCGGCTTTCCCTTGAACCGACCCAACTGGGACCCCAACACCTTTGAAGGTAGGGAGCATCTGTCCACTTATCGCCGGGCTCTAATAGTGGGTCTCCGAGCAGCCGCTAGTGACCAACTAATTTGGCCAAGGTAAGAGAGATTATCAGGGGCCTGATGAATCTCCCTCTATGTTTCTAGAGAGAATTATGGAGGCATATAGGAGCTATAATCCTTTTTATCGTCAGGCAGAGAATCAAAAGGCATCTGTCACGATGGCCTTATTGGGCAAACTGCCCTGGATATTAAAACAAAGTTACAAAGCTTAGATTGATTACAAGATATGACTTTGAGAGATTTAGTCAGAGAAGCTGAGAAGGTATACTATAAGAGAGAAACTGAGGAAGAGAAGGGAGCAAATGGAGGATAAAAGAAACAAAAGGCAGAGTAAGGCGTTGACTAAGGTCCAGGTCACAACAACAAATAGGCCAAAAATTAAGAAACAGGGAGACAAGAAGGTATACATTGGCCCACGACAGAGGCCACCCTTGGCCTCAGATCAATGTGCCTACTCAAACAAAAAGGACACTGGGCCAAAATTGACATAGAAAGCGACAGCCACGCCAGCCAGCCATTCTGACTCTGGAGGATGACTAAGAAAGTCGGGGCTCAGATCCCCTCCCCGAGCTCAGAGTAACTTTTGAAGTGGAGGGGACCCCAGTAAACTTTGAAGTGGATACAGGGGCAATATACTGAGCCCATAAGGCCACATTGGGCCCTCTATCAAATAAAAAATCTCTATTTCAAGGGGCTAATGGCAGTAAATATCGGACTTGGACAACTAAGAGGACCATGGACCTGGGAAAAGGAAAAATCCATCACTCCTTCCTAGTAGTCCCAGAATGCCTGGCCCCATTGATCGGCGGAGATCTGCTCACCATGCTCTGGGCCAAAATAAATTTTAACCCTGAAGGCCCTTAAGTGGAATTTCTAAATCTTTCAGTAAAAACTCCAAGAGCCACGGCTCTAACTATGTCAGTAGAAAATGTACATCAACTCACTCACCTTGGTTCAAAGAAACTGCAGGCATTCCTGAAGGATCAAGAACAGAGTTTTCCACTAACAGACTCACAGTGAAGAAAATAACTGAATGGGTAACAAAAGCCTGTTGGGTTCATCAATTGGTAAATGCTTACCCTTCCAAGCTTCCTGTATGAAAGCACATACGAGGAACCAAACCAGGACAATACTGGGAAGTGGACATTACTGAAATAAAGCCAGCAAGGTATGGACTTAATTATCTCCTATTCTTTGTAGATACATTTTCAGGATGCATTTAAGCCTTCCCCACAAAAAAAAGAAAAAAAAAAAGAAAAGAAATAGCGCAAATTTTGGTCAAGAATATCCTAGAAGATATTTTTCCAAGATACAGCCTGCCTAAGTTAATAGGGTCTGATAATGGACCGGCGTTCATGGCCCAGGTAAGTCAGGGGTTAGCCAGGACCCTGGGGATTAATTGGAAGTTACATTGTGCTTATAGACCCCAGAGTTTAGGACAGGTAGAAAGAATGAACCAAACCATTAAACAGACCTTAAAAAAATTAAGCTTAGAGACCGGAATAAAAGATTGTACTATGCTCCTGCCTTATGCACTGTTAAATGAAGAAAATACTCACTCTGATTTTAGTGTAACCTCACCCCCTATGAAATTCTCTATGGTGCCCCTCCTCCAGTAAGGGACCTAACACCAACTCTAAGACCTTACAATCCCTTCCACACCAGCTTGCTTGACACACTTAAAGCTCTTGAAAGAATTCAGTGACACCTGTGAAAACAGCTGGCCACTGCCTACCAAACTGGGGACGAGGGGACTCCACATCGATATCAAGTAAGAGACTTTGTCTTCGTAAGACGACATCAGGTGACATCGCTGGAACCCCGCTGGAAAGGACCATTCCAGGTGCTACTTATAACACCTACAGTGGTAAAGGTAGATGGAATCACTTCCTGGATGCATGCCTCTCATCTCAAGCCTGCGCCCTGTCCAGACATTGACTGGAAACTGGAATTGGCTGGAAACTGGAAAAGACTGGTAACCCTTTCAAATTGCACATTCGCCGTGTGGATAAGGCTATAGACTCTCCCCTTGACCACCAGTATTTCTAACCCTCATCACCCCTTTCAGCAGCGATGGCTGATCACAAATCCTACTGGACAAGAAGTTTAATCAATCTTGCATACAGCCCCCTTAGGGACCTGGTGGCCATCTCTCCACCCAGACATTTGTCAGCTGGCTATATGTCTTTCCTATTCAGATATCCCTGAAGAAGAGGATCCCACTAAAATTCCATTAAATCCCTTCCGTATCATATGTAATGGAAACAAACATTATGGATGTAGGGACACGTGAGCCAGATGCAGGTCGGCTAGCCTAGATTACTATGTTTGCCCGGTGAACTATCAAAGCCACAAACAGCCATGGCTGTGTGTGGGAAAAGCCGACTTCTTCTGTAATCAAGGGGATGTGAGCATACAGGGGCTGCACGATGGAACCCAAACTCCTAATCAAATTCAGTACACAGCATTGGCCATATTACCAATAAGATAACCTAAATCGATGGCACCCAGAGGGGTCTCTAGATCCTCAAATTCTGTGGAACCTTTTTAACTTTGGGAAGGGCTCAAAGGCGTGAAAAGAGATTCCCCTATGTGGAGGCCTTTTCCGTCCTTCGCTCACATCCTGAACTATGCTTCTCCAATAGATCCTCACCCTCAGCCTTCTGCTCTAGTCTCTCTGCTGTCACTCCCACCTCAACAACCTGATTTCTCCCATCCCGTTACTAGATCAACAACCCAAACATCCGCCGGTTCTCAGACCATTGCCCCCTTGCTGAGGTAGCAGGTACTTAGTTACCACTCTACCCACTCACTCCTCTCTTCTCCTGTCAGCACCCATACGGGGTTTCACCAGGTCCTTTTACCAGCTAACCTAAAGCTCAAAATAGCTGAGAAGACCCCTATCCAAGATGTAATAAAAATGGTCTTTAAAGTTGCTTTGTCATCACTGAAAACAGGTTACTAAGAATTTAAAGTCCCTCACAGGCTTTTTGGATACACACTCCCATCTTCCCCTCTTTTCTACATGTTCTACTGCTCAAGTTTTTGTTGCTAGAAAATCCCAAACCCCTTTCCCATTATTCTTTTACATCTCTCCGTACTCATTCTCAGATCCTCGGAACTGCTCTAAGTCCCGCCTTCCCTCTCTTTCCCCTCTGTTCCACACCCACAGAAAAGTCTTAACTGATCTTCTCCAGATGTCTTCACCATGGCTGACTTTAGGACGTTCAGCAAAAGAGTCCCTATAAAAGAGTTCAGTGTAGACAAACTTCCTGTTTTCATGTGGCCCTGTTCTACTTGGCCACTGGCTAAAACAATCAGTACTTGTAAGCTAGACACCCCCTTACTAGTTTTTCACAAAATATGTGAACAAGGCCTCTGACTTTGAGCTGGGGCTTCAAAGAGATGGCTACATTTCTATGATAAAGAAGTTACCAACTGGCTCCATGGTAACAGCTGGCAAGCGGAAAAAAGAAAGGGATGAAATATCTCTCCCCCTCCCAGGTGTCCTTGAAAAGTTAATTTGCTCAGAACAGAGGAAAAAAACATAAAAAAACTGCTTTTTGTGAATTTCTGCTGACTGTGAACTTCTGAGCACATTCCCTTACATGTTGGGTACAAAATTCTGAAACTTCCTAAACTTGGGGTTCATGGGATTAATTGATTACAACAGAAGCAATGCCCTCTGAATCCGTTTGCAACCAAATAGGACTGTTTCCCTAGCTTTGGTGCTATCTTAGGTGCCTTGTCTTGACTGTTCCTACAAGAGTATAATTCTATATACTTAAACATTTTTATGTTTTCATTAAATGGTCAACAGTGGTGATTAAATGTGTAATGGAGCAGAGGTTACCCAGAGTGCTCTATCATGATGCAGGTTCATTTGAAGATCAAACAGGGGGGCATACAACCCGGTTCCACAGGGAACATATATCCCTCACTTCAGCCATCCTATTAGGAATACGAGTTGCTGCAGGGGAGGTCACAGGAACCACTGCCTTGGTCCATGGTACAAAGCAAAATACCCAATTAGAAGCAGCAATAGACCAAAACTTAAAGATATTAGAAACCTCCATCACAGCTTTGTGGGAATCTTTAACCTCTCTCTCTGATGTTGTTTCATACAACAATCGAGGGTTGGACCTCCTCTTCATGAGAGAATGGTGCCTTTGTGCTGCATTGAGGGAAGAATGTTATTTTTATGGCAACAATACTGGAGTTGTAAAAAATTTATGAGTAAAATAAAAGGATGCCTTGAAGAGTGTCAACGAAAGAGAGAGGCCCAAAAAGGGTGGTTTGAGTCTTGGTTCACACAGTCCCCCTGGTTAACTATACGTTTATCAACCTTGGCCAGTCCAATAATAATACTCACATTCTTGCTAACTATAAAACCCTGTTTGCTCAACCATGTATTTTCATTTCTCCAACCTCAAATTAGACAAGTTAAACTTATGGTAATACCCCACTAGCAGACATAGAATGTGACACCACTCCAATGATCACTTTTATGATTAAAAGTAGCCAGAAGAAGACGTGGGGAATGAAAGGTTAATAAAATGGTACTTGTCACTTCCTCTTTTTCTGTATGCTTAACAAAACACTGTTGAAATCTTGAGAACTGTTTGCTAATCTTGTTCCCAGAATGTGCTGTCTCCAACTTCCAAAATATATAATGTACTCCCTCTCTCGGTTGCATGCAAACTGCCCACTCGCCCTGACCCATCAATAAACTTCCCTCCCTGCCCTCTACAAGGAAAACACATAAGCTCTGCTTAAGATGTCCTCAGGGCTCTCTGCTCGATTCAAGGGAGCTCTGAGCCCCAGCATGCTGGACCCCCAATAAACCCTTTGCTGTTCCATGAGACAGTCTCTTGGTGGTCTCTTCCTCCGACGCTCACCTGAACATTACTTGGATGATTGAATGTAGAAGAGAACATCCAGTCAAAAAGGGATAGTTGGTAGGATTAGGAAGATAGTCGGTATGTTTAGGAAGGAGAGTGAGTATAGGATTTGGAACAAAAGTTTTTTAGCAATAGGGATTTGGTTAGAGAGTGAATGTAAATGTGAGCACATATGAACCATCACAATGATGAACTGGGGAAAATATGTAGGAAAGAAGATATCAATAGAGACATTACGAAATCAGGCAAAGTATAAAGTGTGTGATAGAATTAGGCATTTTCAACAGGGTTGATTTTGGATATATTATCTTAGGAAGAAACGAATATATTGTCACAAATAGGATTGACTTTTGAGAGCATTAGGCAACCTGGACATGGATGTTTTTAGTAATCCATGTTAACTTTACATTTAGGCTTTGGTAGAAACATAAGTGTGACCTTTTCTTTTTGTGTCCAGAATATTACTGGGTTAAATTGTATATGTAGATCAGGTGACATGAATATTTCTTCCACCATTTCTGGGAGCCATAATTTGAATACGTATAAATTAGTATTGAGTTTACAATGAGGTGTACCCTGTGTCTATGAATATAGAGACAATGCATGAATAGACTATACTGTGAATAAATAATATAACTGGTTCCACTTTAAATAATGGATTGATTTGATATCTGAAAATATATAAGAAATCTTATATTGATATACAATCATTCATTCCATCCAGTTATACATCTAATGGTAATATTAGGGTTATGGTTTATCATGAACGGTGTGTGAGTTTTGCTTCAAAAGGGATTATGGAAATCGAAAATAATGGGTTTGGTAAGAAGTCTCATGAAAAGACCAGTCAAGAAACATGGAGGAATACATGTGTTCTGAAACAGAAAATTATTGAAAGTGAAACACATACCCATAATTTTGCTAACTTGTGGATGAAATATATACTCTATTATGTGCATTACCTGAAGAAATAGTAATGTACCAGTGGCGAATAAGAATGAACATGAAAATACACATCATGTCCCATATGAATCTACTTGTATTAATGAGAAACTGGGTCAATTATTGTAGAAATATTAGGATATGTATGCACCATTCACTGAAGTTAGTTTTCATTACTAGGAAGCAAATATGTATTTCAGGTGGATGAATATTTCAGAGAATAACCTTTTGAAATGTTGACTATAAATCCACATACATGAATATGAAAAAATTTAGGGAGTGTATAATAAGGCATATATATTTTATATTTTAAAAAAATCTGGAGTGTGTATATATACACAGAGAGAGAGAGAGAGACATTAAAAAGTAGCAATATATATGCCAATCGAAATTCACCGTGATATATATATCTTACACAGATAGAAAAATATTCAATTTACTGAGCATGGATTTATGTATAATATTGTTCAACTAGGAGGCTCACACATAGGATGAATTTTCAAATCCCATAGCGTTTAGGTGGAGTGATCACTTCTCATCATTTGTATCTGTCAAGTCAGACACCTCACAAGAACGTATGTGTGATACCAGGTAGTATTCTATATGTGCATATAAAAATAGATGTGCTCAATAGGTTACATAAAATGGGAGAGAGGAATTCACATATTTGTTAAATTTAAAAATACATGGAGAACTATTTCAATTTAAATCGACTAGATTTATAGCACCTACATTTTGTCATGCAAAAGCCATGTCCAACTATACACCATGCCTCCTCTGAACTGCTTGTATTTATATTCTGTTTGGGTTATTTTTCTCCATCTTATTAGGATTAGTAGTCAGAGACAAGTAGGGTATGGGTTAGTGTCACGGATTCAGTATTTCAAATGGAAAATAGGAAAATAAATCCAATGTGTATGCAAATATGTGCCACAAAAAATATTCCCACTCTCATCCAGAAAAATGCCTTGAAATTATCTTCGCCCCAGGTAAAACACAATTAGAAAAGAAGAGTTAGAAAATCTGTGAATACATATGTGGAATGGAAAATGCTCAGGAGTTCACAACCTTGGAGGTGGTAGAGGAGTTTCCAAAAGTAAGGGACAGTGTAAACACTCCACAATCATGGAGCTATGCTGGCCTAAAGACTTCTTGAGAAACTGCCTCTGAGTTTGGGCATTTGAAATATATGTTGTTGTCAGGAGCTTTAGCTTCCTTTGAAGTGAGACCATCAAACCTGGGTCAGTATCTATGTGACCTGGAGGACATGGTTTCTTATTTTCCGATGAACATGAGGCAGCAGTGCTGAAGTCTCTTTGTAGGTAAACTGTGGCCTCTTCGGGCAAAGTGACACCCCGTGTGGACTTTGAAGCCATTTGGTCATCCTCCACTTTTCGTGGTGTTTTTTTGCTGCTGCACTGGGAGTTTGGTATTTGATTCATGACATACAAGGAGTTCAACTGGGACACAGTGCATGAGGGAGTCTTGTAACGTGTGGTGGGTCAGGCTCTGCAGGAGAATGCACCAACTGGGCTTCTATTCCACATTGCTTGCCGCCTAGACCATAGCAACCTAATTCTGAACATTGCCCTGAAAACTCTGCATATAACAAGATGCCTTTTCATATAATGGTCTCCTGGCTGCATCAAGTCAGTCACAAGCCATTTGGACGCCAATGGCAGATCCACATGGCCACATCACAGATGTATTATCACACACCTGCCTACCACTGCTCTAGGCCCACTACTCAGCAGGCTCCAACTTACTGGCATCTCTGTTCTACACCATTTTCATGAAACCCAGTCAATCAAGGCACTGTCTGTTACACTCATGATCAGCAACAGGACATCCAATGGTTCTCCAGTGCCATCTGGTCATTGGGAATTTCAAAAATTTCATGGTGTTTTTCTTTCCATTTTTCAAGAATGAAGTTGGAGGCACTTTGGGGTTTCCATTCATCCAGGAACCATTACATGGGGAGGAAGCTCATTTCAATGAAAGCTCTGAGGAACTCTAACAGGCAAGGCTTCCCAAACACTGGCCAAAAGGTCACATGAAGCCAGGACCATTGAGGTCTACAACGTGAGGTCCATGTGTCTTTTGACTCTAACTATGGCTGCCAAGTTTTTCAGAATAAAATCATGTGATATCCTTGCTGAGATTTTCAGCTCTCTGTGGAAAGCCATCCTGGGCCTAGATCTCAGGTTTCAAGGGCAACTCTCATGTGTGGCCTCCTACAATGCCAACACAATTAATGGCAATACTTCTCTGAGGTCAGTTCCAGAACTCAGTCTCCAAGGAGAATCACAGCAGAGTTCAAGCCCATGTGGACCCTGTCATCTCTTCCAAACGCCACACAAATGACCACAATTAAAACCAAAACATTCCCACATGGCCCTCATCTTCATCCATATAGGCACTCATCATAAACTCTGGCTGGAGGTTTCCATGAGGGATGCAGCCCAAGACAGTGTCCAAAATATCCACCATTGCCCCTCATTTGTCTAAATTTAGGGTGGTCTGGAAACCCTTTCTGTGAACCAAGAGTGATCAAATAGGCGTGCCGTTAATACTGCTCTGCTTCTCCAATTTGAGGCCTACTGACTGTCAGGTATAGATTGCTTATGTGATTTGGCATCATGAGAGAAACCAAGCACTTATGCAGGACTTTGAATAACTCATTTGACCTATAGGAATCCTATTCTCACTTGATGGACGTCAGGAACCTAACAGAGAAAGGCAAGAGACTTCATCCACAATGACTGATCCTTTTGCCATTTTGGTTTTGGATGCACACATGGGATCTTCTTTAGATTTATCAGGAGCTGAGAATCTTAGCCACAGCCTCAACCAAGGCCTAGTGTCTGATTAAGACACATCCCTTTCCAAAGAAATTAAGCAATGAGCCACAGGTGATGCCCATTCATTTCCATTTGAAAACTGTTTCTTCAGGCTTCAAAAAGGGGTGGCCTGAAACAAAGACCTTCCTGACATTCAAGGCAACAGAACCATAGGTAAGCAAATGGCCCAAAGCAGGGTTTCTCCAATGAGACTTTACTGGTCACACTAATATCTGAGATGTTCCCATTCCCTTCAGCTATCAAGAACATGGCCATGTCACAGAGCATGGAGGTTATACATATCTTGGACAATAAATCATGAGCTCATTCTGGAGAGTGGCCAGAATTCAGGAAGAGAACCGGAACTTAGGAAGTTAGTAGTTGTTTCCTATCCATAAGACAAGCCACAGTCTATTCATCACTTATGAACGATGAATGCTGGGAAGCTTTCTACTAGACAGGACACCTCCATTGATGCATTCTCTTTTCTAATGTCTAAAACCACGGACACAGTGGATACACAGACATAGAAACACTCGCCTTGTCAAAAGAGTTACTATCAACAGTAGACTCCAAAGCAAACGAACCACCTTTATTACCTATTCGCAGAATATGAGACAAAACCACAAACTCACACCCACACACATAAAGTCACCTCATTCCCAAAAGTGGATCTGTGACTATCTGGAGTGTCCTCTGACTGGTGGGCCATACTATGTTCCTCTCGAAATGGCCTTTCCTCTCTCAGATTTTGTCTCCTTGGCCAACTCTGTGATGCTTTGAGGAGCCTGCAGTTAGCCACTACCTGCTATCTCAGGAAAGGCCTCTCTTCAGACCTCAATTGGCATTTGGCCACCCTCAAATCAGTAGGTACCAAGAAGGTCTGAATCTGTACTTGGTAAATACAAACAAGTGAGCCCACTGGGACTGGGACTGGGACTGGCTCTCGGTGCCTGGCTTCTTGCATCACAATTTCAGAGAGTTTCATCACCAAGGAAGTTAGCTAGGACACTTCCTTCAGGAACTGAATGAGGTCACTGCCTTGGCAACAACTTTGTCCTAACCGTTGCTTCCAAGGGTTCCATGAGATGGAGGCTGCTCCTACTTTGTGTGACAATTTGACTTGTTACAATGGTATATCAAAATAGGCACCTGGGAACAGCTCTCCACGCAGGCCTGCTTAGGTCCATCTTCTCTACATTAAGAAGAGAAAGGCTGATGCATACACATCCCTTCGTCCTGTTCAGGTTGTTTTCCATGAAGATGGATTTTGCTCTCTCAGATCCTTCATAGCTGCCTACATCTTCTCCAGGGATCATTTCTGCATCGAACTTTGAGGTTCTCAGCAGTTGGAAGATACCCTACATTCCTGTATTGTAAGGCGAACTCTGTCCCTGCTCTTTTGTAATTTTAGATTGAAGCAACAGTGTATGGTTAGGGTTAATAACAGGTTCGATTTGGGCAAGGAATCATTATGCGGGATGAATAATGGTATTGGGAACCTGCAATATTTATAGGAATATAGAGATGAAATATAAGTATGAAAACAGAAATCTAGGTAAGATTTGAAGCTCAGAAATGCATTGGGCAACTGATTGCGATACGTAGCTTTGAATTACGTTCTAGATACATGTTTCAGAAAAATCTTTATACAATGGCATAGGATCTTGTACCTTGGATGATTGAATGTAGTAGAGAACATCTACTCAAAAAGGGATAGTCGATAGGATCAGGAACATAGTCAGTATGTTTCGGAAGAAGAGTGAGTATAGGATTTGGACCAAAGTTCATAAGCAATAGGGTTTCGGTTAGAGAGTGAATGTCAATGTCATCACATGTGAAGGGTCAGTCACAATGTTGAACTGGAGAAAATATGTAGGAAAGTAGATATCAATAGAGACATTAGGAAATCAGGCAAAGTACAAAGTGAGTGAAAAAATTAGACATTTTCAATGGTATTGAGGTTGAATATATAATCTTAGGAAGAAACAAATATGTAGTCACCAACAGGATGATCATTTGAGAGCATTAGGCAACCTGGACATGGATGTTTTTAGTAATCCATGTTCAGTTTCCGTTTAGGCTTTGTTACAGTCATACGTGTGACTTTTGCATTTTGTGTCCAGAATACTACTGTGATAACATGCATATGTAGATCAGGTGACATGAGTATTTCTTCCACCATTTCTGGGAGCAATATTTTGAAGATGTATAAATTAGTATTGGGGGTACAAAGAGGTGTAACCTGTGTCTATGAATATAGAGATAATGCATGAATAGACCATACTGTGAATAGATAATATAATTGGTTCCACTTTACAAAATGTATTGAATTGATATCTGAAAATATATAAGAAATCTTATATTAATATAAAATCAGTCATTCCAACCAGTTATACATCTAATAGTCATATTATAGTTATGATTTATCATGCAGTGTGTGTCCGTTTTGCTTCAAAAGTGATAAAGGAATTCGAAAATAATGTGTTTGGAAAGAAATCTCATGAAAAGTTCAGTCAAGAAACATTGAGGAATCCATGTGTTCTAAAGCAGGAAGTGATTGAAAGTGAAACAAATGCCTATAAATTTGCTAACCTGTGGAGGAAATATATATCCTATGATGTGCATAAACTGAAGAAATTGTAATGTCCCATTGTTGAATAAAAATGAACATCGATAAACACAT
This sequence comes from Callospermophilus lateralis, assembly GCF_048772815.1. Classification (NCBI taxonomy): domain Eukaryota; kingdom Metazoa; phylum Chordata; class Mammalia; order Rodentia; family Sciuridae; genus Callospermophilus; species Callospermophilus lateralis. The sequence goes on from NW_027512781.1 coordinate 532,175, forward strand.
CATGTCCCATAGGCATCTATTTGCATTGATGATAAACTGTGTCAGTTACTATAGAAATATTAGGATTTGTATGCACCATTCACTGAAGTTAGTTTTCAGTACTAGGAAGCAAATATGTATTTCAGGTGGATGAAATTTTTTGAGAATAATCTTGTGAAAAGTTGATTATAAATCCACATTCATGAACATGAATAAAATTAGGGAGTGTATATAAGACACATATATTTCATATTTTGAAAAATAGAAGGAGAGAGTGTATATATATATATATATATAATATATATATATATATATATATATATATATATATATATATATACACACACAGACACACACACATACACACCCAGAGACATTAAAAATAGCAATATATGCCAATCAAAATTCACCATGAAATATATATCATCCACAGATCCAAAAATATTCATTGTACTGAACATGGATTTGTGTATAATTTTGTTCAACTAGGAAGCTCACCCATAGGTTGAATTTTCAGTTCCAACGACATTTAGAAGGAGTGATCTTTTCTCTCAATTTGTATCTGCCAAGTTAGCCACCTCACAAGAATGTACGTGTAGTACCAGGTAAGATTCTCTATGTGTATATAAAAATATATTTGCTGAGTAGGCTACAGAGAAAGAGAGACAAGAATTCACATATTTGTTATCTTTAAAACCACATGGACAACTATTGCAACAAAAAATTGTCTAGATTTATAACCCCTAACCTTTAAAATGCAAAAGGCAAGTCCAACTATACACCATGCCTCCTCTGAACTGCTTGTATTTCTATTATGTTTGGGTTATTTTTCTGCCTCATATTAGGATTAGTAGTCAGAGACTAGTAGGGTGTGGTTTAGTGTCAGAGATAAAGTATTTGAAATGGAAAATTGGAAAATGAATCCAATATGTATGCAAATATGTCCTACACAAAAGTCTTCCCACTCTCATCCAGATAAATCCTTTGACATTACCTTCACCCCATGTAAGATGCAATTCGAAGAGAAGAGTTAGAAAATCTGTGAATACATATCTGGAATGGAAAATGCACAGGAGTTCACAACCTTGGAGGTGGTAGAGGAGTTTCCAAAAGTAAGTGACTGTGTAAACACTCCACAAACATGGAACTCTGCTGGCCAATAGCCTTCTTGTAAAACTGCCTCTGAGTTTGGACACTTGAAATATATCTTGTTGTCTGGAGCTTTAGCTTCATTTCTGGTGAGACCATCAAACCTGGATCTGCATCTATGTGACCTGGAGGACATCGTTTCTTATTTTCCATTGAACATGTGGTACCAGTGTTGATTTCTCTCTTTGTTGGTAAACTGTGGCCACTGGAAGCTTATTGTCTCCCTGAGTGGACTGTGAAGCCATTTGGTCATCCTGCCCTTTTTGTGGTTTTTCTTTCTTTTTTTTTTAATTTTATTTTTTTATTGGTTGTTCAAAACCCTACAAAGCTCTTGACATATCATATTTCATACATTAGCATACATTAGCTTCAAGTGAGTTATGAACTCCCTTTTTTGCCCCAAGTACAGATTGCAGAATCACATGGGTTACACATCCACATTTTTACATAATACCATAATAGTAACTGTTGTATTCTGCTACCTTTCCTATCCTCTACTATCCCCCCTCCCCTCCCCTCCCATCTTCTCTCTCTACCCCTTCTACTGTAATTCATTTCTCACCTTGTTTATTTTCCCATTCCACTTACAACCTCTTATATGTAATTTAGTATAACAATGAGGGTCTCCCTCCGTTTCCATGCAATTCCCCTTTTCTCTCCCTTTCCCTCCCACCTCATGTCTCTGTTTAATGTTAATATTTTCTTCCTGCTCTTCCTCCCTGCTTTATTCTTAGTTGCTCTCATTATATCAAAGATGACATTTGGTATTTGTTTTTTAGGGATTGGCTAGCTTCACTAAGCATAATCTGCTCTAGTGCCATCCATTTCCCTGCAAATTCCAAGATTTTGTCATTTTTTAGTGCTGCGTAATACTCCATGGTGTATAGATGCCACATTTTTTTAATCCATTCATCCATTGAAGGGCATCTGGGTTGGTTCCACAATCTAGCTATTGTCAATTGTGCTGCTATGAACATCGATGTGGCAGTATCCCTGTAATACGCTCTTTTAAGGTCTTCAGGGAATAGTCCGAGAAGGGCAATAGCTGGGTCAAATGGTGGTTCCATTCCCAGCTTTCCCAGGAATCTCCATACTGCTTTCCAAATTGGCCGCACCAATTTGCAGCCCCACCAGCAATGTACAAGAGAACCCTTTTCTCACTCCAGTAAGATTGGCAGCCATTATGAAATCAAACAACAACAAGTGCTGGCGAGGTTGTGGTGTTTCTTGATGCTGCAATGGGAGGTTGGTATTTGCTTCATGAAATACAAGGAGTTCAACTAGGATATAGGGCTGGAGGGAGTTGTGTCACGTGTGTTGGGTCAGGGTGTGCAGGAGAATTCACCAACCAGGGTTCTATCCCACATAACTTGCCCCCTTGACCATAGCAACTTGATTGTGAACATTGCCCTGAAACCTCTCCATATAACAAGATGCCTTTTCATATAATGGTCTGCTGGCTGTACCAAGTCAGTCACAAGCTATTTGGAAGCCAATGGCAGATCCACATGGCGACACCACAGTTGTATTATCACACACCTGCCCACCACTGCTCTAGGCCCACTACTCAGCAGGCTCCAACTTACTGGCATCTCTGTTCTGCACCATTTTCATGAAACCCAGTCAATCAAGGCACTGTCTGTAACACAACAATCAAGCCACTGTCTGCAACAGAACATCCAATGGTTCTCCAGTGCCACTTGGTCATTGGGAATTTCAAAAATATCATGGTATTTATCTATCCATTTTTCAAGAATGAAGTTGGAGGCACTTTGGGGTTTCCATTCTTCAAGGAACCATTACATGGGGAGGAAGCTCATTTCAATGAAAGCTCTGAGGAACTCTAACAGGCAAGGCTTCCCAAACACTGGCCAAAAGGTCACATGAAGCAAGGCCTATGGAGGTCTACAACGGGAGGTCCATGTGTCTTTTGACTCTAACTATGGCTGCCAAGATTTTCAGAATAAAATTATGTGATATCCTTGCTGACATTTTCAGTTCTCTGAGGAAAGCCATCCTGAGCCTAGATCTCAGGTTTCAAAGGCAACTCTCATGTGTGGCCTCCTACAATGCCAAAACAATTAATGGCAATACTTCTCTGAGGTGAGTTCCAGAACTCAGTCTCTAAGAGGAATCACACCTGAGTTCAAGATAATGTGGAACCTGTCAACTCTTCCAACCGCCACACAAATGACCACAATTAAAACCAAAACATTCCCACATGGCCCTCATCTTCAGCCGTATAGACACTCATCATAAACTCTAGCTGGAGGTTTCCATGAGGGGCGCTGCCAAAGACAATGTCCAAAATATGCACCCTTGCCCCCCATGTGTCTAAATTCAGTGTGGCCTGGACACCCTTCCTTTGAACCAGGAGTGATCAAATAGGCCTGCTGTTAATGCTGCTCTGCTTCTCCAATTTGAGGCCTACTGACAGGTATAGATTCATTATGTGATTTGGCATCATGAGAGAACCCAAGTACTTCTGCAGGATTTGAATAACTCATTTGACCCATAGGAATCCAATTCTCACTTGATGGATTTCCGGAACCTATCAGAGGAAGGCAAGAGACTTCATCTACAATGACTGATCTTTTTGCCATTTTGGTTTTGGATGCACACATGGGATCTTCTTTACATCTATCAGGAGCTGAGAATCTTAGCCACAGCCTCAAACAGGGCCTAGTGTCTGATTAAGACACCATCCTTTTCAAAGCAATTAAGCAAAGAGGCACAGGAGATGCCCATTCATTTTCATTTGAAAACTGTTTCTTCAGGCTTCACAAAAGGGTGGCCTGAGGCAAAGACCTTCCTGACATTCAAGGCAATAGAACCATAGTTAAGCAAATGGACCAAAGCAGGGTTTCTCGACTGAGACTTTACTGCTCACACTGATGTCTGAGTTTTCCAAGATGTTCCCATTCCCTTCAGCTATCAAGAACATGGACATGTCACAGAGCTTGGAGGTGGTACATATCTTGCACAATAAATCATGAGCCTATTCTGGAGAGTGGCCAGAATTCAGGAAGAAAACAGGAACTTAGGATGTTAGTAGGTGTTTAAGATCCATAAGGCAAACCACAGTCCATTCATCAATTGAGCAGGATGAATGCTGGGAAGCTTTCTACTAGACAGGACACCTCCATTGATGCATTCTCTTTTCTAATGTCTAAAACCACGGACACAGTGGATACACAGACATAGAAAGTCGCCTTGTCAAAAGACTTACTAGAAACAGTCGACTAGAAACCAAACCAACCACCTTTCCTACCTATTCTCAGAACATGAGACAAAACCGCAAACTCACACCCACACACAAAGGCACCTCCTTCCCAAAAGTAGGTCTGTAACTATCCGGAATGTCTTCTGACTGGTGGGCCATACTATGTTCCCCACAAAATGGCCTCTCCTGTCTCAGATCTTGTCTCCTTGGCCAACTCTGTGATGCTTTGAGGAGCCAACCGTTAGCCACTACCTGCTATCTCAGGAAAAGCTTCTCTTCAGAGCTCTACTGACATTTGGCCATCCTCACATCAGTAGGTACCAAGAAGGTCTGATCTGTACTTGGTAAATCCAAACAAGTGAGCCCACTGGGACAGGGACTGGGACTGGCTCTCGGTGCCTGGCTTCTTGCATCAAAATTTCCGAATGTTCCATCACCAAGGAAGTTAGGTAGGTCACTTCCTTCAGGAACTGAAAGAGGTCACTGCCTTGGCAACAACTTTGCCCTAACCGTTGCTTCCAAGGGTTCCTTTAGATAGAGGCTGCCCCTACTTCCTTTGAAAATTTGACTAGTTTCAATTGTATATCAAAATAGGCACCTGGGAACAGCTCTCCATGCAGGTCTGGTTAGGTCAATCTTCTCTACATTAAAAAGAGAGAGGCTGATGCATACACATCCCTTTTTCCTGTCTAGATTGTTTGCCATTGAAGATGGCTTTTGCTCTCACAGGTCCTTCATAGCTGCTGACATCTTCTCCAGGGATTATTTCTGCATCGAACTTTGAGGTTCTCAGCAGTTGGCAGATACCCTACATTCCTGTATTGTAAAGCGAACTCTGTCCCTGCTCTTTTGTAATTTTAGATTGAAGCAACAGTGTATGGTTAGGGTTAATAACAAGTTCGATTTGGGTAAGGAATCATTATGCGGGATGAATAATGGTATTGGGAACCTGCAATATTTATAGGAATATAGAGATAAAATATAAGTATGAAAACAGAAATCTAGGTAAGATTTGAAGCTCAGAAATGCATTGGGCAACTGATTGCGATACGTAGCTTTGAATTACGTTCTAGATACATGTTTCAGAAAAATCTTTATACAATGGCATAGGATCTTGTACCTTGGATGATTGAATGTAGTAGAGAACATCTACTCAAAAAGGGATAGTCGATAGGATCAGAAAGATAGTCAGTATGTTTCGGAAGAAGAGCGAGTATAGGATTTGGACCAAAGATCTTTAGCAATAGTGTTTCCGTTACAGAGTGAATGTCAATGTCAGCACATGTGAAGGGTCAGTCACAATGTTGAACTGCAGAAAATATGTAGGAAAGTAGATATCAATAGAGACATTAGGAAATCAGGCAAAAGTATCAAGTGAGTGAAAAAATTAAACATTTTCAACAGTTTTGAGGTTGAATATATAATCTTAGGAAGAAACAAATATGTAGCCAGCAATAGTATTGACATTTGAGAGCATTAGGCAACCTGGTCAGGGATGTTTTTAGTAATCCATGTTCAGTTTACCTTTAGGCTTTGGTACAATCATACGTGTGGCTTTTGCATTTTGTGTCCAGAATATTACAGTGATAACATGCATATGTAGATCAGGTGACATGAGTATTTCCTCCACCATTTCTGGGAGCAATATTTCAAATATGTATAGATTAGTATTGGGGGTACAACCAGGTGTACCCTGTGTCTATGAATATAGAGATAATGCATGAATAGACCATACTGTGAATAAATAATATAACTTGTTACACTTTAAACAATGTATTGAATTGATATCAGAAAATATATAAAAAATCTTTTATTGATATATAATCATTCATTCCAACCAGTAATACATCTAATGGTGATATTACAGTGATGGTTTATCATGAAGTGTGTGTCCGTTTTGCTTCTAAAGTGATAAAGGAAATCGAAAATAATGTGTTTGGATAGAAGTCTCATGAACAGACCAGTCAAGAAACATGGAGGAATACATGTGTTCTGAAGCAGCAAGTGATTGAAAGTGAAACAAATGCCTATATATTTGCTAACCTGTGGAGGAAATATATATCCTACGATGTGCATAAAATGAAGAAATTTTAATGTCCCATTGTTGAATAAAAATGAACATCAATATACACATCATGTCCTATAGGAATCTACTTGCTTTGATGATAAACTGTGTCAGTTACTGTAAAAATATTAGGGTTTGTAAGCACGATTCACTGAAGTTAGTTCTCAGGACGAGGAAACAAATATGTATTTCAGGTGGTTGAATGTTTCTGAGAATAATCTTATGAAAAGTTGATTTTATATCCACATACATGAATATGAATGAATTTAGATAGTGTTTAATAGACACATGTTTTTCATATTTTGAAAAATCTAGATATATATATATATATATATATATATATATATATATATATATATATATATATATATATATATAACTCATGGAGAAATATTACAATGAAAATTTGACAAGATTTATAACACATACCCTTGATAAAGCAGAAGGAAATTCCAAGTATATACCATGCCTCCTATTAAAGGCCTGTATTTCTATTCTGTTAGTTTTCTTTTTATCCATCATATTAGCATTAGTAGTCAGAGTCTATTAGGGTATGTGTTAGTGTCGGGGATCAGTATTTCAAATGAAAATAGGAAAATAAATCTAATGTGTATGCAAATATGTGCTACACAAAAATCTTGCCACTCTCATCCAGAACAATTCCTTTACATTAACTTCACTCCAAGTAAGACACAATTAGTGGAGAGGAGTTCGAAAACCTGTGATTACATATGTGGAACTGAAAATGTTCAGGAGTTCACAACATTGGATGTGGTAGAGCAGTTTCCAAAAGTAAGGGAGAGGTTAAACACTCCACAAACTTGGAGCTCTGCTGGCCTTAAGACTTCTTGAGAAAATGCCTCTCAGGTTGGGAACATGAAATATATGAAGTTGTCAGGAGATTTAGCTTCCTCATTGTGACACCATCAAATGTGGGTCTGCATCTATGTGACCTGGAGGAAATGGTTCCTTATTTTCTAATGAACATGAGGCAGCAGTTCTGAATTCTTTCTTGGTAAACTGTGGCCACTGGGAGTTAAGTGTCTCCCCGTGTGGTCTGTGAAGCCATTTGGTCATCCTCCATTTTTGTGGTGTTTCTTACTGCTGCACTGGGAGTTTGGAATTGGCTTAATGAAATACAAGGAGTTCAACTGGGACACAATTCTGGAGGGAGCTCTGACACGTGTGATTGCTCAGGGTCTTCAGGAGAATGTTCGAAACATGGGTCTATCCCACATAGCTTTCCCCTTGACTATAACAACCAGATTCTGAACATTGCCCTGAAACCTCTCAATAAAACAAGATGCCTTTACATATAAGGGTCTGCTGCCTGCACCATATCAGTCACAAGTATTTTGGAAGCCAAAGGGAGATCCACGTGGTCCCATCACAGATATTTATTCACAAATGTATAGTCCACTGCTCTAGCCCCAATACTCAGCAGGCTCCAACTTACTGACATCTCGGTTCTGTACCATTTTCATGACAACCAGTCAATCAAGGAACTGTCTGGTACACACATGATCAGCAACAGGATATCCAAAGTTTCTCCAGTGCCACCTGGTCATGGAAATTTCAAAAATTTCATGGTATTTGTATAGCCATTTTTCAAGGATGATGTTGGAGGCACTGTGGGTTTCAATTCATTCAGGAACCATTAAATGGTGAGTAAGCTCATTTCAATGAAAGCTCTGAAGAACTCTCACAGGCAAGGCTTCCCAATGAGTGCCCAAAAGTTCACATGAAGCCAGGCTCATTGAGGTCTACAATATGAGGTACATGTGTGTTTTGAGTCTCAACTATGACTTCCAAGTCTTTCAATAAAAAAATCATGTGTTACCCTGGCTGAGATTCCCAGTGCTCGGTGGAAAGCCACCCTGGGCCTAGATCTCAGTTTCCAAGGGCTAATCTCATGTGTGGCCTAATATAATCCCAAAACAATTCATGGCAATACTTCTCTGAAGTCAGTTCCAGAACTCAGTCTCTAAGGAGTATCAGAGCAGAGTTCAAGCCCTGGTGGACCAAGTCATCTCTTCCAACCGCCACACAAATGACCACAATTAAAACCAAAACACTCCTACATGACCCTCATATTCTTCCATAAAGACACTCATCATAACATATGGCTGGAGGTTTCCATGAGGGGCACAGCCCAAGACAGTGTCCAAAATAAGCTCCCTTGCCCCTCATTTGCCTAAAGTCAGGGTGGCTTGGACACCCATCTTGTGAACCAGGAGTGATCTTTAAGGGTAAAAGAAATTGAAATTAAAGTGTAAAAGTTAAAGTGTAAAAGACCGGGTTTGTAAAGTTTCTAAGATTCAAGGCCTGATTTAAAATGTAAAGGACCAGGTATTGTTAAGTTCCTATGCTACATGAAAAATCTGAAATTCCTGTTACTTGTAGGACAATTTCTGGACTGCCCAGTAAATATTCCCCCTGACCGCCTGGTTGTTTAATAACCTAGGACCCTGTGTGGCTTGGCACATATGCATCGCAGGGCCTAATCTAATCAATTTGAATCTGTACCCCGCTGTAGAACTGACCTATCCCTCCTGCCTGACATGTTCCCACCAATGAATGAACTAATCATGTTTAGGATTTGTTGTTTGATTTTCCCGCAGTGTATGATGATTTTTTAAAAGATACTGTGATATATGTAAAGTCTCGCCCTCCCCAAAAAGTGTACTTAAGCACTGCTCAACCTCAGCTTGGAGATCTGGGCTGCTCTCCCTTCTTGAGTGACCACGGAGCCCTAGCATACTGGATTGGATCCTCAATAAATGTCTTTTGCTGTTGCATGAGCCGTGGTCTCATACATGAACATGAATGAATTTAAGGAGTGTATAATAAGACACATATATTTCATATTTTGAATAATCTATAGAGTGCAGATTTTTCACAAAACACATACAGAGATATTAAAAAGTAGCAATATATATGCCAATCAAAATTCATCATGAAATACATATCATACACAGATCCAAAAATATTTATTTTACTTAACATGGATTTATGTGTAATGTTGTTCAACTAGGAAGCTCACGCATAGGTTGAATTTTCAGTTCCTACAGCGTTTAGGAGGAGTGATCTCTTCTCACAATTTGTATCTGCCAAGTAGGCCACCTCACAATAATGTACGTGTGGTACCAGGTAGGATTCTATTTGTGCATATAAAAATACATGTGCTGAATAGGCAACAGAGAAAGGGAGACAGGAATTCACATATTTGATACCTTTCAAAACACATGGAGAACTATATCAATTAAAAATTAACCAGATTTTTAACAACTACCCTTTATCATGCAAAAGGCAAGTCCAATTATACACCATGCCTCTTCTGAACTGCTTGTATTTCTATTCTGTTTGGGTTATTTTTCTCCATCATATTAGCGTTAGTAGTCAGAGTCTAGTAGGGTATGCGTTAGTGTCATGGATTCAGTAATTCAAATGGAAATAAAGGAAAATGAATCCATTGTGTATGCAAATATGCGCTACAAAAAAACTTTCCACTCTCATTCAGAGCAATGCCTTGACATTACCTTCACCCAAGTAAGACACAATTAGAGGACAAGAGTTAGAAAATCTGTGAATACATATCTGGAACGGAAAATGCTCAGGAGTTCACAAGCTTGGGCATTTTAGAGGAGTTTTCAAACTTAAGGGACAGGATAAACAATCCAAATTCATGGAACTCTGCTGGCCTAAAGACTTCTTGAGAAACTGCCTCTGAGGTTGGGCACTTGAAATATATGTTGTTGTCAGGAGCTTTAGCTTCCTTTGTAGTGATACCATCAAAGATGGGTCTTCATTTATCTGACCTGGAGGACATGGTTTCTTATTTTCCAAAAGAACATGAGGCAGCAGTGCTCAATTCTTCCTTTGAAGGTAAACTGTGGCCACGGAGGGGTAAGTGTCTCCCCGTCTTGACTGTGAAGCCAATTGGCCATCCTACAATTTTCGTGGTGTTTCTTGCTGCTGCACTGGGCTTTTGGTTTTTCCTTCATGAAATACAAGGAGTTCAACTGGGACACAGTGCTGGAGCGAGTTCTGTCACGTGTGGAGGGTCAGGGTCTACAGGAGAATTCACCAACCAGACTTCTATCCCACATAACTTGAAACATTATCCATAGCAAACTGATTCTGAACATTGTCCTGAAACCTTTACATATAACAAGATGCCTTTACAGATAAGGGTCGGCTAGCTGTACCATGTAAGCCACAAGCCATTTGGAAGTCAATGGCAGACCCAAATGGCCCCACCACAGATGTTTTATCATACACCTGCACACCACAGCCCTGGGCCCACTTCTCAGCACTCTCCAACTTACTGGCATCTCTGTTCTGCACAATTTTCATGAAATCGAGTCAGTCAAGGCACTGTCTGGTACACTCATGATCAGCAACAAGACATCCAAAGGTTCTCCAGTGCCACCTGGTCAGGGGAATTTTATGGTATTTATAGAGCCATTTTTCAAGGATGAAGTTGGAGGCACTGTGGGTTTCAATTCATTCAGGAACCATTAAATGTTGAGGAAAATCATTTCAATGAAAGCTCTCGAGAACTCTCACAGGTAAGGCTTCCCAAAGAGTGGCCAAAATACACATATATTTCATATTTTGAAAAATCTTGACAGTATATATATATATATATATATATATATATATATATATATATATACACATATATATATACAAACACACACAGACATTAAAAACTAGCAATATATATGCCAATCGAAATTCATCATGAAATATATATCATCCACGTATCCAAAAATATTCATTTTACTGAACATGGATTTATGTATAATGTTGTTCAACTAGGAAGCTCACCCATAGGTTGAATTTTCAGTTCCAACAGCGTTTAGGAGGAGTGAACTTTTCTCACAATTTGTATCTGCCAAGTCAGCCACCTCACAAGAATATATGTGTGATACAAGGTACAATTCTATATGTGCATATAAAAATACATGTGCTGAATAGGATACAAAGAAATGGGGGAGACAGGAATTCACATATTTGATAAGTTTAAAAATACATGGACAACTCTTTCAACAAAAAATTGACTAGATTTAAAACTCCTTCCCTATATAATGGAAAAGTTAATTCAATGGTAAACCATGCCTCCTCTGATATGTTTGTATTTCTGTTCTATTTGGGTTATTTTTCTCCATTACGTTAGGATTAGTTGTCAGAGTCTTGTAGGGTATGGGTTAGTTTCAGGAATTCAGTATTTCGAAAGGAAAATTGGAAAATGAATCCAATGTGTATGCAAATATGTGCTACACAAAAATCTTCCGACTCTCATCCACAACAATGCCTTGACCTTAACTTCGTCCCAAGTAACACATGTAGAGGAGATGAGTAAGAAAATCTGTGAATACATATCTGGAATTTAATATGCTCAGGAGTTCACAAACTTGCAGGTAGAAGGCGAGATTCCAATAGTAAGGGACAATGTGAACACTCCAAAAACATGGAGCTCTGCTAGCCTAAAGGCTTCTTGAAAAACTGGCTCTGATGTTGGGCTCTTGAAATATATGTTGTTGTCAGGAGCTTTAGCTTTTTTTGTAGTGAGACCATAAAAGCTGGGTCTGCATCTATGTGACCTGGAGGAGATGCTTTCTTATTTACCAATGATCATGAGGCAGCATTGCTGAATTCTCTCTTTCGGGGTCAACTGTGGCCACTTGGGGCTAAGTGTCTCCTCATGTGGACTGTGAAGCCATTTGATCATCCTCCAATTTTTGTGATATTTTTTGCTGCTACACTGGGAGTTCAGTATTTCCTTCATGAAATACAAGGAGTTCACCTGGGACACAGTGCTGGAGGGAGTTCTGTCACGTGTGGTGGGACAGGATCTGCAGGAGAATGCACAAACCAGGCTTCTGTCCAACATAGCTTGACCCCTTGACCATAGGAACCTGATTCTGAACATTGCCCTGAAACGTACCCATATAACAAGAATCATTTACATATAAGGGTCTGCTGGCTGCACCATGTCAGTCACAAGCCATTTGGAAGCCATTGGGAAATCCACATGGAAGCACCACAGATGTTTTATCTCACACATGCCCACCTTTGCTCTAGGCCCACTATTCAGCAGGCTCCAACTTACTGGAATCTCTGTTCTACACCATTTTCGTGAAACCCAGCCAATCAAGGCACTGTCTGGTACACTCATGATCACCAACAGGATATCCAATGGTTCTCCAGTGCCTCCTGGATATGGGAATTTCAAAAATTTCATGGTATTTATCGAGCCCATCTTTCAAGGTTGAAGTTGGAGGCACTGAGTGTTTCATTTAATTCGGTAACCATTAAATGGTGAAGAAGCTCATTTCAAAGAAAGATCTGGAGAACTCTCACTGCCAAGATTTCCCAAAGAGTGGCCAAAAGGCCACATGAAGCCAGGCCCATTGAGGTCTACAATGTGAAGTGCATTTGTGTTTTGACTCTCAACTATTGCTGCCAAGTGTTTCAGAATAAAATTATGTGATACCTTGGCTGAGATTCCCAGTGCTCTGTGGAAAGCCACACTGGGAATAGATCTCAGTTTCCAATGGTGACTCTCATGTGTGGCCTCCTAATATCCCAACACAATTCATGGCAATACTTCTCTGAGGTCAGTTCCAGGACTCAGTCTCTATAGGGTATCACACCAGAGTTCAAGCCCAGGTGGACCCAGTCATCGCTTCCAACTTCCACACAAATAACCACAATTAAAACCAAAACACTCCCACATGGCCCTCATCTTCTTCCATATAGACACTCCTCATAACCTCTGGCTGGATGTTTCCATGAGGGGCGCAGCCCAACACAGAGTCCAAATAACCTCGCTTGCCCGTCATTTTCCTAAAGGCAGGGTGGCCTGTACACCCTTCCTGTGAACCACAAGGGATCAAAAATGCCTTCCTTTAATACTGCTCTGCTTCTCCAATTTGAGGCCTACTGACTGTCAGGTATAGATTCTTTATGTGATTTGGAGTCATGAGAAAACACAAGCATGTATGGGATAGCCTTTGCAGGGCTTAGAAGAACTCATTTGATTCAAAGGATCTCTATTCTCACTTGATGGTGGTCAGGAACCTAAGAGAGGAAGGCGAGAGACTTCATCAACAATTACTGATCTCTTTCCCATTTTGGTTTTGGATGCACACATGGGATCATTCTTTAGATGCATCAGGTGCTGAGAACCTAAGCCACAGCCTCACACAGGGCCAAGAGACTGATTCCGACACATCCATTTCCAAAGAAATTAACAAAGAGCCACAGGTGATGCCCATTTATTTCCATTTTAAAACTGCTTTCTTCAGGCTTCACAAAGCGGTGTCTTGAGGCCAAGACCTTCCTCACATTCAGGGGAAGAGAAGAATTGGTTAGCAAAAAACCCAAAGCAGAGTTTCTCCACTGAGGCTTTCCTGGTCACACTGATATCTGAGTTTTTTGAGATGCTAGCCATTCCCTTTAGCTATCCATTACATGGCCTTGTCACAGAGCTTGGAGGTGGTACATATCTTGGACACAAAACCATGAGCCTATTCTGGAGAGTGGCCAGAATCAGGAAGAAAACAGGAACTTAGGAAATTAGTAGGTGTTGCCCATCCATAAGGGAAGCCACAGTCCATTCATCAATTGGGCAGAATGAATGCTGGGTAGGTTTCTACTAAACAGGACACATCCATTGATGAATTCTCTTTTCAAATGTCTACAACCACAGACACAGTGGGATACACAGACATAGAAACACTCACTTTGTGAAACGACTTACTAGGAACAGTCCACTCCAAACCAAACAAACTGCCTTTTTTACCTATTCTCAGAAAATGAGACAAAACCACAAACTCACACCCACACCCACGAAGGCACCTCCTTCCCCCAAAGAGGTCTGTGACTATCCGGAGTGTCCTCTGACTTGTGAGCCTTATTATGTTCCCTGAAATGTTCTGTCCTGTCTCAGATCTGGTCTTTTTGGCCAAATCTGTGAAGTGGTCAGGAGCCAGCTGTGAGCAACTTCCTGCTTTCTCAGGAAAGGCCCCTCTTCTGAGCTCTCCTGAAATTTGGCCATTCTCACATCAGTATGTACCAAGAAAGACTGACTCTGTTCTTGGTAAATCCAAATAAGTGAGCCCACTGAGAATGGTACTGGGACTGCCTCTGGTAGCCTGGCTTCCTGGATCCCAAGTTCAGAGAGTTCTATCACCAAAGAAGTGAGGAAGGTCACCTCCTTTGTGAACTGAATGAGGTCACTGCTTTGGAAACCACTTTGTCCTAAAATTTGCTTCCAAGGTTCCCATGAGATGGAGGCTGCCCCTATTTCCTGTGATACGTTCACAACTGAGGATTGTATATCAACAATAGGCAGCCAGGAACAGCTGTCTACACTGGACTGGTTTGGTCCATCTTCTCTACATTAAGAAGAGTGAGGCTTATTCTGACACATCCCTTCATCCTGACTGGGTTGTTTGCCATGGAAGATGACTTTTGCTCTCTCAGGTCCTTCATAGCTGCCTACATCTTCTCCAGGGATCATTTCTGCATGAAACTTTGAGGTTCTCAGCAGGTGGAAGATCCCCTACACTCCTGTATTGGAAGACTAAATCTGTCCCTCCTCTTCTGTAAAGTTAGATTGAGGAAACATTGTATGGTTAAGGTTAATAACAGCTTCCATTTGGGTTAGGAATCATTCTCTTGGATGAATAATGGTATTGGAATTTTGCTATATTTTCAAGAATATATAGGTGAAATATAAGTATGAAAAAAGAAATCTAGGTAATTTTTGAAGCACAGAAGGGAATTGGCCCCACTATTGGGATTCTTAGCTTTGAATTATGTTCTGCACAGGTGTCTCAGATTAATTGATATACAATGGCATAGGACCTTGTCTTTTGGATGATTGAATGTCGAAGAGAAAATCCAGTCCAAAAGGGATAGTTGGTGGATTAGGAAGATATTCGGTAGATTTAGAATGAAGAGTGTGTATAGCATTTGGACCAAAAGATCTTTAGCAATAGGGTTTTGGGTAGAGAGTGAAAGTAAATGTCAGCACATGTGAAGAGTCAGTCATAATGATGAAATGGGAAAAAAAAATACAGGAAATCAGATTTCAATAGAGACATTAGGAAATCAGGCAAAGTATAAAGTGAGTGATAGGATTAGACATTTTTAACAGGGTTGAGGTTGAATATGTAATTTCAGGAAGAAACAAATATGTAGTCACCAATAGGATTCACTATTGAGAGCATTAGGCAACCTGGACATGGATTTTTTTTTAATCCATGCTCACTTTCCATTTAGGATTTGGTACAATCATAAGTGTGACCTTGCTTTTTGTTTCCACAATATTACTGTGATTAATGTATATATAGATCAGGTGACATGAGTATTTCTTCCACCATTTCTGGGAGCAATATTTTGAAGACATATAATTTAGTATTGTGGGTACAAATAGGTATACTCTGTGTTATATGAATATAAAGATAATGCATGAATAGACCATACTGTGAATAAATAATATAACTGGTTCCAAATTTAAATAATGGATTGAATTGATATCTGAATATATATTGGAAATCATATATTGATATTCATACAATCATTCCAACCAGTTATACATCTAATGGTAATATCACTGTTATGGTTTATCATGAAGTGTGTGTGAGCTTTGCTTCTAAAATGATTATGGAAATTGAAAATAATGTGCTTGGAAAGAAGTCTCATTAAAAGAGCAGTCAAGAAACCTGGGGGAATACATATGTTCTGAAGCAGGAAGTAATTGAAAGTGAAAAAAATGCCTATAAATTTGTGAATTTGTGAATGAAATATGTATTCTATTATGTGCAAAAACTGAAGAAATATTAATGTACCAGTTTTGAATAAAAATGAACGTCAAAATACATATCATGTCCCATAGGAATCTACTTGCATTGACGTTAAACTGAGTCATTTACTATAGCAATATTAGGATTTGTATGCACCATTCACTGAAGTTAGTTTTCAGTATTAGGAAACAAATATGTATTTCAGGTGGATTAATATTTCTGAGAACATTCTTATGAAAAGTTGAATATAAATCCACATTCATGAACATCAATGAATTTAGGGAGTATATAATAAGACACATACATTTCATATTTTGAAAAATCTGGAGAGTTTATACATATATATATGCACACACACACACACACACACACACACACACACGTATACATTAAAAAGTAGCAATATATATGCCAATCGAAATACATCATGAATTATATATCATCCACAAATCCAAAAATCTTCATTTTTCTGAGCATCGATTTATGTATAATGTTGTTCAACTAGGGAGCTCACCCATAGTTTGAATTGTAAGTTCCAACAGCATTTAGGAGGAGTGATCCCTTCTCACAATTTGTATTTGCAAAGTCAGCAACCTCACAAGTATGTACATGTGATACCAGGTAGGATTCTATATGTGAATATAAAAATGCATGTGCTGAATAGGGTACAGAGAAATGGAGACAGGAATTCTCATATTTGTTAACTTTAGAAACACATGGAGAAGGGAGGGGCAGAGCCGCCAACCGCGCCTGTAAGGTAGGCGGACCTGCGAGCCACCCGTAGAACAGGCCTAGCGGCCCGCCATCGTGAAAGACACATCACCCTGGTTGGGGGTTGGGCAGAGCCACTGCACGCGTGCAAGGAACGCGGACATGCAACCCACAGGCAGAACAGGCCCAGACACCCGCGGAGGGGCAGAGACACCCCTTGTGACTTCAAGATAGGTGAACCTGCGACCCACCAGCTGAAGCGGCCCAGCTGCCTTCAGAGGGGCAGAGCCGGCCCCCGCGCCTGCGAAGTAGGTGGACCTGCGAACACCGACAGACCAGGTGCTAGGCCCCGCCAGGGTGCTAGACACATAACCAGGTTTGGGGAGGGGCCGAGCCGCTGCCCGTGCCTGCAAAGCAGGTAGACCTCTCACCCAGAGGCAGAACAGACCCAGCGACCTACCAGCGTGGTAGACACATCGCCCCGGTTTGGGGGGGGCCAGAGATGCCACTCACGCCTGCAATGTAGACAGCCCTGCAACCCACAGACAGAAGAGGCCCAGCGGAGCACGGAGGGGCAGAGCCGACGCCTGTGCCTGCAAGGTAGCTGGACCTGTTACCCACTGGCTGAACAGGACCAGCACCCGCAGAGGGGTAGATCAACTGCCCGCTCCTGCAAGGTAGGCGGACCAGCTACCAAGAGGCAGAACAGGCCCAGCGGCGTGCTGGTGTGGTAGGCACATTGCCCCAATTGGAGGAGGGGCAGAGCCGCTGCTTACGCCTGTGAGGGAGACTTTTCAAGAATACAATAGCAATATAAACATTTAGGGGTAAAATTCAATAACACAAAAGTTTCACCAAGCCGAAAAAAACGTGAACAGTAGGGAAAGACAAGGAAAGAAAGGACCACAAGCAACGCAGGTCAACTCAACATTAGAAGAGGTAATATCTGCAGCATATGGAATGTCAGATAAAGAATCAGGATATACTTGCTTCAGATGATCTGAAGTCTCCAGGGAGACATTAGACAGCAAAATCAGACAATGAAAGATCACTTTGACAATGAATTACAAAAACAAATCCAAGAAGCAAAAGATCAACTATACAGGGAGATAGAGGTTATAAAAAACACACAAACAGAAATCATAGAAATGCAGGAAGCAATAAACCAACTTAAAAACTCAATTGAGAATACTACCAGCAGAATAGATCACTTAGAACAATAAAGACAAAGTATTTCAACTTGAAAAGAACATAGAAAGCTCAGCAAGACTGTTAAGAAACCATGAGCAGAACATCCAAGAAATATGGGATAACATGAAGAGACCAAACTAAAGAGTAATTGGGATACAGGAAGGTATACAGGTCCAAACCACAGGATTGAGCAATCTATTCAATGAAATAATATGAGAAAACTTTCCAGACATGAAGAATGAGACAGAATCCCAAATCCTAGAAGCCTACAGGACGCCAAATGTGCAAAATCATAAGAGATAAACACCGAGACATATTATAATGAAGATGCCAAACATACAGAATAAAGAGAGAATTTTAAAAGCTACAAGAGAAAGGAAGCAGATTACATTTAGGGGTAAACCAATCAGGATAACAGCTGATCTTTCAACACAGACTCTGAAAGCTAGAAGATCCTGGAATAACATTTTTCAATCACTGAAAGAAATTGGGTTCCAACCAAGAATTGTGTATCCAGCGATTTTAAGCTTCAGGATGGAAGATGAAATTAAAACCTTCCATGATAAACAAAAGTTAAAAGAATTTGCAGCTAGAAAACCATCTCCTCAAAAGATCCTTGGCAAAACATTATAGGAAGACGAAATGGAAAATAACAATAAAAACCAACAGTGGGAGGTAGTACAGTAAAGGGGCGAAAAATAATCAAAGAGAAAAACAAACCATGTTTAGTAGCATAAATAAACAAATATGGCTGGAAGAACAACCCATATTTCAAAAATAACCCTAAATGTTAATGCCTTAAACTCACCAATTAAGAGACACAGGCTAGTAGAATGGATCACGAAAGAAGACCCAAAAATTTTCTGCCTACAGGAGACACATTTGATAGGAAAAGACATATATAGACTAAAGGTGAAAGGTTGGGAGAAATCATATCACTCATATTGACTTCGGAAACAAGCAGAAGTGTCCATACTCATATCAAATAAAATAGATTTCAAGACAAAGTTAATCAAAAGGGATAAAGAGGGACACTACATATTGCTCAAGGGAACCATACACCAACAAGACATAACAATCATAAATATATGTGCCCCAAACAATGGTTCAGCTATGTTAATCAAACAAACTCTTCTCAAGTTCAAGAGTCTGGTAGACCACCATACAATAATCATGGGAGATTTCAACACACCTCTCTCACTACTGGACAGATATTCCAAACAAAAGTTGAATTAGGAAACTATAGAACTCAATAACACAAATAATAACCTAGACTTAATTAACATATATAGAATATACCACCCAACATCAAGCAGTTACACTGTTTTCTCAGCAGCACATGGATACCTCTCAAAAATAGATCATATATTATGTCACAGAACAACTCTTAGACAATATAAAGGAGTATAGATAATACCAGGCATCTTATCTGATCATAATGGAATGAAACTGAAAATCAACAATAAAAGAAGGAAGGAAAATTCATGCATCACTTGGAGAATGAACAATACGTACTGAATGATCAATGGGTTATTGAAGACATCAAGGAGAAAAATAAAAAAAATTCTTAGACATAAATGAAAAAGACAGACAGAACATATCAGAATCTATGGGACACATTGAAAGCAGTTCTAAGTGGAAAATTCATTGCTTGGAGTTCTTTCCTTAAAAAAAGAAAAAAAAAACAACAACAAATAAATGATCTCATAGTTCATTTCAAAATCCTAGAAAAAGAAGAGCAAAACAACAGAAAAAGAAGTAGAAGGCAAGAAATAATTAAAATCAGAGCTGAAATTAATGAAATCGAAACAAAAGAAACAATTGAAAAAATTGAAAATACTAAAAGTTGAAAAATTAATAAAATCGACAGACTCTTAGCCATGTTAATGAAGAGAAGAAGAGAGGGAACTCAAATTACTATCATAAGGGATGAAAAAGGCAATATCACAACAGACACTTCTGAAATACAGAAGATAGTCAGAAATTATATTAGAAGATAGTGAAGGCATCAATAAATTTCTTAAGTCATATGATCTGCCCAGATTGAGTCAGGAGGATATAGACAACCTAAGCAGACCAATATCAATTGAGAAAATAGAAGAAACCATCCAAAGACTACCAACTAAGAAAAGCCCAGGACCGAATGGGTATACAGCAGAGGAGGCCAATATCACCCTGATTCCTAAACCAGACAAAGACCCTTCAAAGAAACAAATATACAGACCAATCTCTCTAATGAACCTAGATGCAAAAATCCTCAATAAAATTCTGGCGAATCAGATACAAAAACATATTTAAAAAATTGTGCAACATGATCAAGTAGGATTCATTCCTGGGATACAAGTCTGGTTCAATATACGGAAATCAATAAATGTTATTCACCACATCAATAGACTTAAAAATAAGAACCATATGATCACCCCAATAGATGCAGAAAAAGCATTCAATAAAGTACAACATCCCTTTATGTTTAAAACTCTAGAAAAACTGGGATAACAGGAACATACCTCAATATTGTAAAAGCAATCTATGCTAAGCCTCAGGCTAGTATCATTCTGAATTGAGAAAAAATTGAAGGCATTCCCTCTAAAATCTGGAACAAGACAGGGATGCCCTCTCTCACGATTTCTGTTCAACATAGTTCTCGAACACTGGCCAGAGCAATTAGACAAATGAAAGAAATTAAAGGCATAAAAATAGGAAAAGAAGAACTTAAATTATCACTATTTGCAGATGACATGATTCTATACCTAGTAGACCCAAAAGGGTCTACAAGAAACTATTAGAGATAATAAATGAATTCAGCAAAGTGGCATGATATAAAATCAACAATCATAAATCAAAAGCATTCCTGAATATCAGCAACAAATCCTCTGAAACGCAAATGAGGACAACCACTCCATTGAGAGTATCCTCAAAAAAAATAAAATAAAATATTTGGTTATCAACGTAACAAAAGATGTGAAAGACTTACACAATGAAAACTACAGAACCCTAAAGAGAGAAATAGAAGAAGATCTTACAAGATGGAAAAATATACCCCGTTCATGGATAGGCAGAATTAACATCATCAAAATGGCGATATTACCAAAAGTTCTCTATAGGTTTAATGCAATGCCAATCAAAATCCCAACGGCATTTCCTGTAGAAATAGATAAAACAATTATGAAATTCATATGGAATAATACAAGACCCAGTATAGCAAAGACAACTCTAAGCAGGAAGTGTGAATCAGGCGGTATAGCGATACATGTCCTCAAACTATACTACGGAGCAATAGTAACAAAAAGAGCATGGTACTGGTACCAAAACTGGCGGGTGGACCAATGGTACAGAATAGAGGACACAGAAATCAATCCACAAAATTACAGCAATCTTATATTTGATAAAGGAGCTAAAAGCATAAACTGAAGGAAGGATAGCATCTTCAACAAATGGTGCTGGAAAAACTGGAATTACATATGTAAGAAAATGAAACTGAATCCCTTTCTCTCGCCATGCACAAAAGTTAACTCAAAATGGATCAAGGAGCTTGATATCAAATCAGCGACACGGCATCTGATAGAAGAAAACTTTGGCTATGATCTACATACTGTGGGGTCGGGCTCCAAATTCCTCAATAGGACACCCATAGCATAAGAGTTAATAATTAGAATCTACAAACAGGACTTACTCAAACTAAATAGATTTTTCTCAGAAAAAGAAACAATAAGAGAGGTAAAAAAGGAGCCTACATCCTGGGAACAAATCTTTACTCCTCACACTTCAGATAGAGCCCTAATATCCAGAGTTATACAAAGAACTCAAAAAATTAAACAATAAGCAAATGAATTACCCAATCAACAAATGGGCCAAGGACCTGAACAGACAATTCTCAGAGGAGGACATACAATCAATCAATAAGTACATCAAAAAATTCTCACCATCTCGAGCATTCAGAGAAATGCTAAACTAACCCACCCTAAGATACCATCTCACTGCAGTACGCTTGGCAGCCATTATGAAGTCAAACGACAACAAGTGCTGGCGAGAATGTGGGAAAAAGGGTACACCTGTACATTGCTGGTGGGACTGCAAATTGGTGCAGCAAATTTGGAAAGCAGTATGGAGATTTCTTGGAAACTTGGGAATGGAACCGCCATTTGACCCAGCAATTCCCCTTCTCGGTCTAATCCCTATAGACCCAAAAAGTGCATGCTACAGGGACATTGATAAATCTATGTTCATAGCAGCACAATTCACAATAGGAAGACTGTGGAACCAACCTAGATGCCCTTCAATAGATGAATGGATTAAAAAAAATGTGGCATTTATACACAATGGAGTATTACTCTGCATTAAAAAATGACAAAATCATACAATTTGCAGAGAAATCGATGGCATTAGAACGTATTATGCTACGTGAAGATAGCCAATCACTAAAAAACAAATGCCAAATGTTTTCTTTGATATAAAGAGAGTAACTAAGAACAGAGTTGGGAGGAAGAGCATGAGAAGATGATTAATATTAAACAGGGGTGAGAGGTGGGAGGGAAAAGGAAAGAGAAGGAAAATTACATAGAAATGGAAGGAAACCCTCATGGTTATACAAAATTAAATACAAGATGAAGTGAGGTGAAAGGGGACAAAAACAAGTGGAAGAAATGAATTACAATAGATGGGGTAGAGAGAGAGGATTGGAGGGGAGGGGATGGGAGATAGTAGAGGACAGGAAAGGCAGCAGAATACAACAGACACTAGTATAGCAATATGTAAAATAGTGGATGTGTAACTGATGAGATACTGCAATCTGTATACGAAGAAAAATGGAAGTTCATAACCTACTTGAATCAAAGTGTGAAATATGACATGTCAAGAACTATGTAATGTTTTGTAGAACCAACAATAAATATTAAAGGAAAAAAAACACATGGAGAACTATTTCAATGAAAAATTGACTAGGTTTATAACACCTACACTTTATCATGCAAAAGGCAAGTCCAACTATACACCATGCCTCTTCAGAAGTGCTTGTATTTCTATTCTGTTTGGGTTATTTTTCTTCATCATATTAGGATTAGTAGTCAGAGTTTGGTAGGGTATGCGTTAGTGTCAGGGATTCAATCTTTGGAATGGAAAATTGGAAAATGATTCCAATGTGTATGCAAATATGTGCTACACAAAAATCTTCCCACTCTCATCCAGAACAATGCCTTGACGTTACCTTCACGCCAAATAAGAAACAATTAGAGGAGAAGAGTTAGAAAATCTGTAAATACATATCTGGAATGGAAAATATTCAGGAGTTCACAAACTTGGAGGTGGTAGAGGAGTATCCCAAAGTAAGGGACAGGGTAAACACTCCACAAACATGGAGGTCTGCTGGCCTAAAGACTTCTAGAGAAACTGCCTCTGAGGATGGGCACTTGAAATATATGTTGTCAGTAGCTTTAGCTTCCTTTGTAGTTAGATCATCAAAGCTGGGTCTGCATCTATGTGACCTGGAGGACATTCTTTCTTGCTTTCCAATACACATGAGGCAGCAGTGCTGAATTCTCTCTTCGTATGTAAACTGTGGCCACTGGGGTCTAAGTGTCTCCCTGTGTGGACTGTGAAGCCTTTTGTTCATCCTCCATTTTCGTAGAGTTTCCTGCTGCAGCACTGAGAGTTTGGTATTTGCCTCACAAAATACAAGGAGTTCAACTGGAACACAGTCCTGGAGGGAGTTCTATCATTTGTGGTTTTTCAGGGTCTACAAGAGAATGCACCAACCAGGCTTCATTCCCACATAAATTGCCCCCTTCTCCATAGCAACCTGATTCTGCACATTGCCCTGAAAACTATCCATTTAACAAGACACCTTTACATATAAGTGTCTGGTCACTGCACCGTGTCAGTGACAAACCATTTGGAATTCAATGGCAAAACCACATGGCGCAACCACAGAAGATTTATCACACACCTGCACACCACAGCTCAGGGCTCACTACTCAGGAGGGTCCAACTTAATGGCATCTCTGTTCTACACCATTTTCATAAATCCCAGTCAATCAAGGCACTGTCTGGTACACTCATGATCAGCAAGAGGTGCTGACAATTTAAGCCACAGCCTCACACAGGGCCCAGAGTCTGATTCAGACATAACCATTTCCAAAACAATTCATCAAAGAGGCACAGGTGATGCCCATTCATTTCCATTTGAAAATTGTTTTCTTCTGGCTTTATAAAGGGGTGGCCTGAGGCAAAGAGGTTCCTGACATTCAGGGCAACAGAACAATAGTTAAGCAAAAGGCCCTAAGCCAGGTTTCACCATAGAGACTTTCCTTGTCACACCAATATCTGAGTTTTCTGGTGTGCTCGCCATTCCTTTCAGCTAACTAGTACATGGCCATGTCACAGAGCTTGGAGGTGGTACATATCTTGGACAAAAAACCATGAGCCTTTCTGGAGAGTTGCCAGAATTCAGGAAGAATTCAAGAACTTAGGATGATACTAGGTGTTGCCCATGGATAAGTCAAGCCTCAGTCCATTCATTAATTGGGCAGGATGAATGCTGTGAAGCTTTCTACTAGACAGGACACACCCAGTGAGCCATTTTCTTTTCTAATATCTACAACTAAGGACACAGTGGGATACACAGACATAGAAACAGTCTCCTTGTCAGATGACTTACTAGAAACAGTCCACTCCAAACCAAACAAACCTCCTTTTTTACCTATTCTCAGAATATGAGACAAATCCACAAACTGACATCCACACACACAAAGTCACCTCCTTCCCCAAGTATTTCTGTTACTATCCGGAGTGTCCTCTGACGAGTAGGCCATAGAATGTTCCCCAGAAATGGCCGGTCCTGTCTCAGATCTGGTCTCCTTGGCCAATTCTGTGAAGTTTTCAGGAGGCAGTGGTGAGCCATTTCCTGCCCTCTCAGGAAAGGACCCTCTTCAAAGCTTTCTTGGTATTTGGCCACCCTCACATCAGTAGGTACCAAGAAAGACTGACTCTTTACTTGGTAAATCCAAACAAGTGAGCCCACTTGGACTGGGACTGGTACTGGCTCTTGGTGCCTGGCTTCCTGGATCACAAAATTCAGAGAGTTCCATCATGAAAAAAGTGAGGTGAGGTCACTTTCTTCAGAAAATGAATGAGGCCACTGTCTTGGCCACCACTTTGTCCTAACAGTTGCTTCCTAGTGTCTCAGGAAAAGGAGGCTGCCTCTATATCCTCTGACACTTTCACAAGTTAGAATGGTATAGAAACATAGGCACCTGGGAACAGCTCTCCACACATGCCTGGTTTCATACATCTTCCCTACATTAAGAAGAGATAGGATGATTCACACACATCCTTTCATCCTGATCGGGTTGTTTGCAAAGGAAGATGACTTTTGCTGTCTCAGGTCCTTCATAGCTGCCTACGTCTTCTCCAGGGATCATTTCTGCATGGATTTTGAGGTACTCAGCAGGTGGAAGATCTCCTAACTTCCTGTATTGTAATACTAACTTTGTCCCTGCTCTTCTGTAAAGTGAGATTGAGTGAACAATCTCAGTTTACAGAATGGTTAGGGTTAATAGCATGTTCGATTTGGGTTATGAATCATTTTGCTGGATGAATAATGATATTGGGAACCTGTGATATTTACAAGAACATGGAGGTGAAATATAAGTATGAAAACAGAAATCTAGGTAATATTTGAAGCCCAGAAGGACTTTGGGCCCTTGATTGGGATACTTAGCTTAAATTATGTTCTGTGTGACCTTTGCATTTTGTGTCCAGAATATTAGTGTGATAATATGTATATGTAGCTAAGGTGACATGAGTATTTCTTTCACCATTTCTGTGAGCAATATTTTGAAAACTTATAAATTAGTACTGGGGATACTATTAGGTTTACCCTGTTTTGATGAATATAGAGATGATGCATTAATAGACCATACTGTGAATAAATTATATAACTGGTTCCATATTTAAATAATGGATTGTATTGATATCTGAAAATATATAGAAAATCTTATATTGATATACATACATTCATTCCAACCAGTTATATATCTAATTGTAATGTTAGGGTTATCATTTATCATGAATAGTGTGTGAGTTTTGCCTCAAAAATGATTATGGAATCGAAAATAATATGTTTAGAAAGAAGTCTAGTAAAAAGACCAGTCAAGAAACATGGAGGAACATATGTCTTCCGAAGGAGGAAGTGATTGAAAGTGAACCAAATGTTTATAAATTTGTGAACTTGTGAATGAAAGGAAATATCTTATGATGTCCATGAACTGAAGAAATAATAACGTACCAGGTTTGAATAAAAATGAACTTTAACAAACACAATAGAGACATTAGGAATTCTGGCAAAGTATAGTTCGCAGTGAAAGGTTAATAAAATAAGTACTTGTCACTTCCTGTTTTTCTGTATGCTTAACAAAACACTTTTGAAATATTGAGAACTGTTTGCTAATCTTATTCCCAGAATGTGCTGTCCCCAATTGCCAAACTGCAGAATGTACTCCCTCAACCGGTTGCACGCAAACCGCTCACTCGCCCGGACCCATCAATAAACTTACCCCCCTGCCCTGTCCAAGGGAAATATATAAGCTCTGCTTAAGCTGTTCTCTGGGCTCTCTGCTCTATTCAAGTGAGCTCTGAGCCCCAGCATGCTGGACCCCCAATAAACCCTTTGCTTTTGCATGAGACAGTCTCTTCCCCCGATTGTCACCGGACCTTTACATATGGAGGTTCCACTGAGATCCGGCAGCGGTGGACAAGAGACCCCAACAAACTCCTCTCAGGGGAAGTAAGGTGCCTCTTTCTGGTCAGGTTTCAGGTCAGGGCTTGGCAAAATGGATGGCAATGAAGAGCGTGAGCTCTCTCCAACGATGGCTGACAGTCATGTCACAGAGCCACAGGCCAAGTCCCTGGGTGACGTCATAGAGGACTCAGAAAATTGAGGAACAATAGTCTCCATGACTCAGTGATATTTTGTTTCAGATTCGTTATTGCCAACCGATCGGGTTCTGCCAACAACTAAGTCCTGGTCTCAGTGTTGGACTTCCATATCCTGTCTTTATTGTCTTGTCTTGTCTTTATTGTCTTGTCTTGTCTTGTCAGCTGGCCGGTCCAATAATAATCCTCATATTATTGCTAACTATTAAACCCTGCTTGCTCAACCATGTAATTTATTTTCTCCAAGCTCAAATTGGACAAGTTAAACTAATGGTAATACCCCACTAGCAGACATAGAATGTGACACCCCCCAATGATCATTTTTATGATTAAAAGTAGCCAGAAAAAGAAGTGTCGAATGAAAGGTTAATAAAATATGTAGTTGTCACTTCCTGTTTTTCTGTACGCTTAACAAAACACTGTTGAAATCTTGAGAAATGTTTGCCAATCTTGTTCCCAGAATGTGCTGTCCCCAACTGTCAAACTGCAGAATGTACTCCTTCATCAGGTTGCATGCAAATTGACCACTCGCCCTGACACATCAATAAACTTCCCTCCCTGCACTCGCAAGGGAAAGTATTTAACCTCTGCTTAAGCTGTTCTCAGGGCTCTCTACTCTTTTCAAGTGAACTCTGAGCCCCAGCATGCTGGACCCCCAATAAACCCTTTGCTGTTACATGAGATAGATTCTTGGTGGTCTCCTCTTCTGACACTCGACCGACCTTTACTTGGATGATTGAATGTAGAAGAGAACATCCAGTCAAAAAGGGATAGTCAGTAGGATTAGGAATATAGTCCGTAGGTTTAGGAAGAAGAGTGAGTATAGGATTTGGACCAAAAGTTCTTTAGTAATAGGGTTTCGGTTAGAGAATGAATGTAAATGTCAGCACATGTGAAGAATGAGTCACAATGATGAACTGGGGAAAATATGTAGGAAAGCAGATATCAATAGAGACATTAGGAAATCAGGCAAAGTATAAAGTGAGTGATAGGATTAGACATTATCAACAGGGTTGAGTTTCAATATATAATCTTAGGAAGAAACAAATATGTAGTCACCAATAGGATTGACATTTGAGAGTATTAGGCAACCTGGACATGAATGTTTTTAATAATACAGGTTCACTTTCTATTTACCCTTTGGTACAATCATAAGTGTGACTTTTGCATTTTGTGTTCCGAATATTACTGTGATAAAATGTATATGTAGATCAGGTGACATGAGTATTTCTTCCACAATTTCTGGGAGCAATATTTTGAAGATGTATAAATTGAGCACTCTAGGATATGCCAACAAACAATTCTTACATAAACTTTTACCAATGTGGTTCCAAAGGTAGAGGCGCATACGCAAGGAATGCAAAGTGAACTAATTCTAACCAAAAAAAAAAGAAAAAAAAATTGATACTTTATCTTCCACTTCTTGTGCCACTCCTGTTTCAAATTACTTAGTCTTGACTGCATGTCTCCTGCAGAAATAATCAAAATCTCTGGAATACGTCTTTTGTTTGTTTTGCTTTTGCGGTGCTGCAGATAGAACCCAGGGCCTCCACATGCTTCGGAAAGCACTTGACTGCTAAACTACATCCATGCTCCCCACCCCCACTACTTTTTTGTTGTTTTGAGAAAGGGTCTTAGTAGCTGGGATTTCAGGCATGCACTATTGCACCAGACTCCTGAATATATCTTGCCACTACATTTAGATGCAGAATTGGCTCAACAATAAGAAATTAAGAGGGTGTGAATAAAATAGTAATAGTGAAGAACCACTAAGAATACAGAGAAAGCACACTAAACAATACCTTTTGTTCAAATGCAATCTATTTTAAAAGATTTTTTAAATGGATGACAATAAACTTCTGAAAAACAGACACAAATATCTTTCCTATCCTTTGCCTGAATTTCAATACTTTAAATTTTATTTTAATTACAGCTTTACTGAGATACAAATTTATATACCATGCAATCTATTGTATCACATGTGTATCTATTTTATATCCAGTATGGTTATTTCAATAAAATGACACAATAACTTTTCTGAATGAGTAGAATTACTAGTTACTACTAGGGTTAAATTCCTAGCTTTGCAAAAGCAAACAAACAAACAAACAAAGTTGGCTAACGGATCATATATTCTAATATTCCTAGCATTTTTTCAGTACAAAAAACCCACATTATCCCACAAAGGGATATGAAATAGAATTATATTTTTTCATCTGGGTATGCTAAAGACAAGTCTATTTAGAAAATCCTGTTGTTTCAAATGTTGTTGAAAATAATATAAAAATACTTTAAGAAAGAATGCAAAATAAAAAAAAATAAATTAGTATTGGGGGTACAAAGAGGTGTACCCTGTGTCTATGAATATAGAAGTAATTCATGAATTGACAATACTGTGAATAAATAATATAACTGATTCCACTTCAAATAATGGATTGCTAGAATTGATATCTGAAAATATATAAGAAATCTTATATTGATATAGAATCATTCATTCCAATGAGTTATACATCTAATGGTAATATTAGGGTTATATTCTATCATGAAAGGTGTGTGAGATCTGCTTCAAAAGTGAGAATGGAAAAGGAAAATAATGTGTTTGGAAAGAAGTCTCATGAAAAGACCAGTCAAGAAACATAGAGGAATGCATGTGTTCTGAAGTAGAAAGTGATTGAAAGTGACACAAATGCAAATAATTTTGCTAACTTGTGGATGAAATACATATCCTATGATGTGAATAAACTGAAGAAATAGTAAAGTACCAGTGTTGAATAAAAATGAACGTCAAAATGTACATCATGTCCCATAGTAATCTACTTGGATTGATGTTAAACTGGGTCAGTTACTGTAGAAATATTAGGATTTGTATGCACCATTCACTGATGTTACTTGTCAGTACTAGAAAACAAATATGTATTTCAGGTGGATGAATAATTCTGAGAATAATCTTGTGAAAAGTTTATTATAAATCCACATACATGAATATGAATGAATTTAGGGTGTGTAAAAGAAGACAGAAGTATTTCATATTTTTAAAAATTTGGAGAGTATATATATATATATATATATATATATATATATACACACACACACAAACAAACACATATACACACAGAGACATTGAAATGTAGCAATATATATGCCAATTGAAATTGATGTAGAAATACATATCGTCCAAAGATCCAAAAATATTTAATTTACTGAACATGGATTTGTGTATAATGTTGTTCAACTAGGAAGCTCCCCCTTAGGTTAAATTTTCAGTTCCAACAGCGTTTAGGAGGAGTGATCTCTTCTCATAATTTGTATCTGCCAAGTCAGCCACCTCACAAGAATGTACATTTGATACCAGGTAGGATTCTATATGTGCATATAAAAATGCATGTGCTGAATAGGCTACAGACAAACGGAGACAGGAATTCAAATACTTGTTAAATTTAAAAACACATGGACAACTATGTCAACAAAATATTGATTAGATTTATAACTCCTACACTATATAATGCAAAAGGCAAGTTCAACTATACACCATGCCTCCTCTGAACTTCTTGGATTTCTATTCTGTTTGGGTTATTGTTCTCCATCATATTAGGATTAGTAGTCAGATTCTAGTAGGTTATGGGTTAGTGTCAGGAATTCAGTATTTCGAATGGAAAATTGGAAAATGAATCCAATGTGTATGCAAATATGTGCTACAAAAAAATCTTCCAACTCTCATCCACAACAATGCCTTGAAATTACCTTCACCCCAAATAAGACACAATTAGAAGAGAAGAGGTAGAAAATCTGTGAATATATATCTGTAGTGGAATATGCTCAAAAGTTCACAATTTTGGAGGTTGTAGAGCAGTTTCCAAAAGTAAGGGACAGGGTAAACACTCCACAAACATGGAGCTCTGTTGGCCAAAAGATTTCTTGAGAAACTGCCTCTGAGGGTGGGCACTTGAAATATATGTGTTTGTCAGAAGCTTTAGCTTCCTTTCTAGTGAGACCATCAAAGCTGGGTCTGTATCTATGTGACATGAAGATCTTGGTTTCTTATTTTCCAATGATCCTGAGGCAGCAGTGCTGATTTCTCTGTTTGTATGTAAACTGTGGCCACTGGGGGCTAAGTGTCACCCCATGTGGACTCTGAAGCCATTTGTTCATCCTCCAACTTTTGTGGTGTTTCTTGCTGCTGAACTGGGACATTGGTATTTGCTTCACGAAATACAATGAGTTCAACTGGAACACAGTGCTGGAGGAAGTTCTGTCACGTGTTGTGGGTCACGTTCTGCAGGAGAATGTACCAACCAGGCTTCAATACCAGATAGCTTGTCCCCTTAACCTCAGCAACCTGATTCTTAACATTACCCTGAAACCTCTCCATATACAAGATGCCTTTACATAGAAGGGTCTGCTGGCTGCACCATGTCAGTCACAAGCCATTTGGAAGTCAATAGCAGATCCACATGGTCCCACCACAGATATTTTATCACACACTACTGCTCTAGGTCCACTACTCAGCAGGCTCCAACTTATTGGCATTGCTGTTCTAGATAATTTTTATGAAACTCAGTCAATAAAGGCCCTGGCTAGTATACTCATGATCAGCAACAGACCATTTAAGAGTTCTCCAGTGCCACCTGTTAATGGCCTCCACAGGGCTTTGAAGAACTCATTTGACCCAAAGAATGCCTAATCTCACTTGATGGAGGTCAGGAACCTTACAGAGGAAGGCAAGAGACTTCATCCACAATTACTGATCTTTTTGCCATTTTGGTTTTGAATGCACACATGGGATCTTTCTTTAGATCCATCAGGTGCTGAGAATCTAAGCTATAGCCTCACATAGGACCAAGAGGCTGATTCAGACGCATCCCTTTCCAAAGCAATTAAGCACAGAGCCACAGTTGATGTCCATTTATTTCCATTTGAAAGCTGTTTTCTTCAGGATTCACAAAGGGATGGCCTGAGGCAAAGACTTTCCTGACATTCAGGGCAACAGAACAATAGCAAAAGGCCCAAAGCAGGGTTTATCCACTGAGACTTTCCTGGACACACTGATATTAGAGTTTTCTGAGATGCTCGCCATTCCCTTCATCTATCTTGTACATGGCCATGTCACTCAGATTGGAGGTGGTACATATCTTGGACACAAAACAATGAGCCTATTCTTGAGAGTGACCAGAATTGAGGAAGAAATCAGGAACTTAGGAAGATTGCAGGTGTTGCCCATCCATAAGGCAAGGGGCAGTCCACTCCTAAATTGGGCAGGATGAATGCTGGGAAGATTTCTACTAGACAGGACACATTGATGCATTCTTTTTTCTAAGGTCTACAACCACGAACACAGTGGGTTACAAAGACATGCAAAAAATCGCCTTGTCAAACGACTTACTAGAAGCAGTCCACTCCAAACCAAACAAACCGCCTTTCCTACCTATTCTCATAAGAAGAGACTAAACCACAAAATCACACACACACGCGCAAACGCACCTCCTTCATTCAAGTAGGTCTGTGACTATCTGGAGTGTCCTCTGACTGGTGGGCCATACTATGTTCCCCCAAAAGGCCTGTCCTGTCTCAGATCTGGTCGCGGTGAACCACTACCTGCTTTCTCAGGAAAGGCCCCTCTTCAGAGCTCTCCTGGCATTTGAAATCCTCATATCAGTAGGTACCAAGGAATACTTAGTCTATCTTTGGTTTTTCCAAACAATGGAGCCCACTGGCACTGGAACTGTGACAAGGTCTTGGTATTCTCTGTCTTCCTGGAGCCCAAGGTCAGGGAGTTCTTCACCAAGGAAGTGAGGTAGGTCGCTTCATTCAGGAACTGAGTGACTTTACTGCCTTTGCAACCACTTTGTCCTAACAGGTGATTGCAAGGTTCCCATGAGGTGGAGGCTGCCCCTACTTCCCGAGACAGTTTCAACAGTTAGAATGGTATATCAACCATAGGAATCCGGGAACAGCTCTCCACACAGGCCTGGTTTGGTCCCTCTTCTCTACATTAAGAAAAGAGAGGCTGATTCAGACACAATGCTTCATCCTGAGTACGTTGTTTGCCATGGAAGATGACTTTTGCTCTCTCAGGTCCTTCATAGCTGCCTATGTCTTCTCCAGGGATCGTTTCTGCTTAAAACTTTGAGGATCTCAGCATCTGGAAGATCCCCTACATTCCTGTATTGTAAGACCAACTCTGTCGCTGCTCTTCTGTAAAGTTAGATTGAGGGAACAGTGTTTGGTTAGGCTTAATAACAGGTTCGATTTGGATTAAGAATCATTCTGAGCGATGAATAATGGTATTGGGAATGTGCGATATTTACAAGAATATTTAGGTGAAATATAAGTATGAAAACAGAAATCTAGGTAAAATTTGAAGCCCAGAAGGGCATTGGGCCTTTAATTGGGATACTTAGCTTTGACTTACGTTCTGCACAGATGTCTTAAATAAATCCATATACAATGTCATAGGACCTTGTACCTTGGATGATTGAATGTCACGAGAATATCCAGTCAAAAAGCTATAGTCGGTAGGATTAGGAAAAGTGTCGGTAGGTTTAGAAAGAATAGTGATTATAGGTTTTGGAGGAAATGTTTTTAGCAATTGGGTTTCGGTTAGAAAGTGAATTTAAATGTCAGCACATGTGAAGAGTCAGTCAAAATGATAAACTGGGAAAATATTTAGGAAAGCAGAAATCAATAGAGACATTAGGATATCAGCAAAGTATAAAGTGAGTGATAGGATTACACATTTTCAACAGGCTTGAGGTTGAATATATAATCTTAGGAGGAAACAAATATATAGTCACCAATAGGATTGACATTTGAGAGCGGTAGCAACCTGGACAGGAATATTTTTAGTAATCCATGCTCACTTTTCATTTAGGTTTTGGTACAATCATAACTGTGACCTTTGCATTTTGTTTCCAGAATATTACTGTGATAACATGTACATGTAGATCAGGTGACATGAGTATTTCTTCCACCATTTCTGGGAGCAATATTGTGAAGACGTATAAGTTAGTACTGGGGGTACAAATAGGTGTACCCTGTGTCTATGAATATAGAGATAATGCATGAATAGACCATACTGTGAATAAATAGTATTACTGGTTCCAACTTTGAATAATGGATTGAATTGATAAATGAAAACATAGAGGAAATCTTATATTGATATATATACATTCATTAAAACCAAATATACATCTAATGGTAATATTAGGGTTATGGTTCATCATGAAGAGTGTGTGAGTTTTGCTTCAAAAATGATTAAGGAAATCGAAAAAGAAACCTCATGAAAAGATCAGTCAAGAAATATGGAGTTATACATGTGTTCTGAAGCAGGAAGTGATTGAAAATGAAACAAATGCCTATTAATTTTCGAATTTCTAGATGAAATATATATTTTATGATGTGCATAAACGGAAGAAATTGCAATGTACCAGTGTTGAATAAAAATGAATTTCAAAATACACATCATGTCCCATAGAAATCTATTTGCATTGATGTTAAACTGGGTAAGTTACTGCAGAAATACAAGGATTTGTATGCACCATTCACTGAAGATAGTTCTCAGTACGAGGAAACAAATATGTTTTTCAGGTGTGTGAATATTCCTGGGAATAATCTAGTGAAAAGTTGATTAAAAATCCACATACATGAATATGAATTATTTTAGGGAGTGTATAATAAGACACATATTTCATATTTTGAAAAATCTGGAGAGTATGTATACACACACACACACAAACAGACTTTAAAAAGTAGGAATATATATGCCAATTGAAATTCACCATGAAATATATATCATCCACAGATCAGAAATATTTATTTTACTGAACATGGGTTTTTGTGTAAAGTTGTTCAACCAGGAAGCTCACCCATTGGTTGAATTTTCAGTTCCAGCATCATTTAGGAAGAGTGAACTATTCTAACAATTTGTATCTGCCAAGTGAGCCATCTCACAAGAATGTACGTGTGATTCCAGGTAGGATTCTATATGTGCATATAAAATTACATGTGCTGAATAGGCTGCAGAGAAAGGGAGTCAGGTATTCACATATTTGTTAACTTTAGAAATACATGGAGAAATATTTCAACAGAAAATTGACTAGATTTATAACTCCTACCCTATATAATGCAAAAGGCAAGTCCCACTATACAACATGCATCCTCTGAACTGCTTATATTTCTATTCTGTTTGGGTTTTTATTCTCCATCATATTAGGATTAGTAGTCAGAGTCTAGTAATGTAGTGGTTAGTGTCATGGATTCAGTATTTCTAATGGAAATTTGGAAAATGAATCCAATGTGTATGTAAATATATGCTACACAAAAATCTTCCCACTCTCATCCAGAAAAATGCCTTGACATTACCTTCGCACCAGGAAAGACACAATTAGAGGAGAAGAATTAGAAAATGTGTGAATACATATATTCAATGAAAAATCCTCAGAAATTCACAACCTTGGAGGTGGTAGAGGAGTTTCCAAAAGTAAGGGACAGGATAAACACTCCACAAACATGGAGCTCTGCTGGCCTAAAGACTTCTTGAGAAATGCCTCTGAGTTTGGGCACTTGAAATATATGTTGTTTTCAGGAGCTTTAGCTTCTTTCTAGTGAGACCATCAAAGCTGGGTCTGCATCTATGTGACCTGGAGGACATGGCATCTTATTTTTCAATGAACATGAGGCAGCAGTGCTGGTTTCTCTCTTTGCAGGTAAACTGTGGCCACTGGGGGCTAAGTGTCTCCCCGTTTGGACTGTGAAGCAATTTGGTCATGATCCACTTTTCGTTGTGTTTCTTGCTGCTGCACTGGGAGTTTGGTGTTTGCTTCATGAAATACAACGAGTTTATCTGGGACACAGTGCTGGAGGGAGTTCTGTCACGTGTGGTGGGTCAGTGTCTGCAGGAGAATGCACCAACCAGGCTTCTATCCAGATAGCTTTCCCCCTTGACCATAGCAACCTGATTCTGAACATTGCCCTGAAACCTCTGCATATAACAAGATGCCTTTACATAGAAGGGTCTGCTGCCTGCACCATGTCAGTCACAAGGCATTTGGAATCCAATGCTAGATCCTCA
Source organism: Callospermophilus lateralis (assembly GCF_048772815.1). Taxonomy (NCBI): domain Eukaryota; kingdom Metazoa; phylum Chordata; class Mammalia; order Rodentia; family Sciuridae; genus Callospermophilus; species Callospermophilus lateralis. The sequence continues at coordinate 568,309 of NW_027512781.1, forward strand.
TGGCCGTACCACTGATGTTTTATCACACACCTGCCCACCACTGCTCTAGGTCCACTTCTCAGCAGACTCCAACTTACTGGCATCTGTGTTCTACACCATGTTAAAGAAACCCAGTCAATCTAGGCACTCTCTGGTATACTCATGATCAGCAACAGGACATCCAAAGGTTCTCCAGTGCCACCTGGTCATGGTAATTTTAAAAATTTCATGATATTTATTTAACCATTTTCAAGGATGAAGTTGGAGGCATTGTGGGTTTCAATTATTCAGAAACCATTAAATGGTGAGGAATCTCATTTTAATGAAAGCTCTGGAGAACTCTCACAGGCAAGGCTTCCCAAATAGTGGCCAAAACGTCACTTGAAGCCAGGCCCATTGAGGTCTAAAATGTGAGGTCCATGTGTGTTTTGACTCTCAATTGTGGCTGCCATGTCTTTCAGAATAAAATTATGTGATTCTCTGGCTGAGAGTCCCAGTGAACTGTGGAAAGTCCCCCTGGGACTAGATCACAGCTTCCAATGGCGACTCTCATGCGTTGCCTCCGAAAATCTTAACACAATTCATGGCAATTCTTCTCTGAGGTCAGTTCAAGAACTGAGTCTCTAAGGGGAATCACACCAGAATTCAACCCAGGTTGAACCAGTAATCTCTCACAATTAAAACCTAAACACTCCCACATGACCCTCATCTTCTTCCATATAGACACTCATCATAACCTCTGGCTGGAGGTTTCCATGAGGGCACAGCCCAAGACAGTGTCCAAAATAAGCTTCCTTGTCCCTCATTTGCCTAAAGTCACGTTTGCCTGGACACCCTTCCTATGAACCAGGAGTGATCAAATAGGCCTGACATTTATACTGCTCCACTTCTCCAATTTGAGGCCTACTGACTGAGGGGTTTAAATTCTTTTTGGGAATTGGACGCATGAGAAACCACAAGAACTATGGGCAAGCCACTGCAGAGCTTTGAAGAACCCATTTGACACAAAGGATCCCTATTCTTCCTTGATGGAAGTAAGTGCCCTACCAGAGGAAGGCAAGAGACTTCATCCACAATGACTCTACTTTTAGCCATTTTGGTTTTGGATGCACATATGGAATTTTTCTTTAGATCCATAAGGTGCATAGAATCTAAGCCACAGCCTCACACAGGGCCAAGAGGCTGATTCAGACACATCCCTTTCCAAAGCAATTAAGCAAAGAGCCACAGAAGATGCACATTTATTTCCAATTGAAAAGTCTTTTGTTAAGGCTTCCAAAAGTTTTGGCCTGAGGAAAACACCTTCCTGACATTCAGGGCAACAGAAAAATATGTATGCATAAGGCCCAAAGCAGGGTTTCTCCACTGAGATATTCCTGGTCACACTGCTATCTGAGTTTTCTGAGATGCTCGGCCATTCCATTCAGCTATCCAGTACATGGCCATTTCACAGACCTTGGAGGTGGTACATATCTTGGACACACAACCATGAGTCTATTCTTGAGAGTGACCAGAATTGAGTAAGAAATCAGGAACTTAGGAAGATTGCAGGTGTTGCCCATCCATAAGGCAAGCCGCAGTCCATTCATAAATTGGGCAGGAAGAATGCTGGGAAGCTTTCTACTAGACAGGACACATCCATTGATGCATTCTCTTTTCTAATGTCTACAACCACTAACACAGTGGGATACACAGACATAGAAAAACTCGCATTGTCAAAGGACTTAGAAGAATCAGATAATTCCAAACCAAACAAACCTCCTTTCCTACCTATTCTGAGAACATGAGACAAAACCACAAACCCCACCCGAACTCACAAATTCAACTTCTTCCCCCAAGTAGGTCTGTGACTATCCGGAATGTCCTCTGACTTGTGGGCCATACTGTGTTCTCCCGAAATGGCCTGTCCTGCCTCAGATCTGGTCACCTTGGCCAACTCTGTGAAGTTGTCAGGAGCCAGTGTTGAGCCACTACCTGCTTTCTCAGGAAAGGCCCCTCTTCAGAGCACTCCTGGCATTTGGCCATCCTCACATCAGTAGGTACCAAGAATGACTGACGCTGTCCTTGGTAAATCCAACAAGTGAGCCCACTGGAACTGTGACTGGGACTGGCTCTGGGTGCCTGGCTACTTGGGTCACAAGTTCAGAGAGTTCCATCACCAAGGAAGTTAGGAAGGTCATTTCTTCGGGAACTGAATGAGGTCACTGCCGTGGCAACCACTTTGTCCTAACACTTGCTTCCAAGGGTCCCATGAGATGGAGGCTGCCCCTAATTCCTGAGACACTTTCAAAAGTTAGAATGGTATACCAACCATAGGTACCCAGGAACAGCTCTCCACACAGGCCCGGTTTGCTCCATCTCCTCTACGTTAAGGATAGAGAGTTGATTCAGACTCAACCCTTCATCCTGACCAGGTTGTTTTCCATGGAAGATTACTTTTGCTCTCTCCGGTCCTTCATAGCTGCCTACATCTTCTCCAGGGATAATTTCTGCATTGACCTTTGAGGTTTTCAGCAGGTTGAAGATCCCCTACATTCCTGTATTGTAAGAACAAATCTGTCCCTGCTCTTCTGAATACTTAAATTGATGGAACAATGTATGGTTAGTGTTATTAACATGTTCAATTAAAACCAAAACACTACCACATGGCCCTTATATTCTTCCATATAGACACTCATGATTACGTCTGGCTGGAGGTTTCCACAAGGGGCGAAGCCCAAGACAGTGTCCAAAATAAGTTCCCTTGCCCCTCATTTGCCTAAAGTCTGGGTTTCCTGGACACCCTTCCTGTGAACCAGGATTGATCAAATAGGCCTGCCATTAATAATGCTCTTTTTCTCCTTTTTGAGGCCTACTGAACGTGAGGTATAGATTCTTTATGTGATTTGGAGTCATGTGAAACCCAAGCACCTTTTCTCGTCTTTGAAGAACTCATTAGACCCAAAGGATCCCTATTCGTACTTGATGGAGGTGAGGAGCCTAACAGAGGAAGCAAGAGACTTCATCCACAATGTCTGATCTTTTTGCCATTTTGGTTTTGGATGCACACATGGGATCTTTCTTTAGATCCATCAGGTGCTGAGATTGTAAGCCACAGCCTCACACAGAGCCGAGAGGATGATTTAGACACATCCTTTTCTAAAGCAATTAATCTAAGAGCCACGGGTGATGCTCATTCATTTCCATTTGAAAGCAGTTTCTTCAGGCTTCACAAACTGGTGGTCTGAGGCAAAGACCTACCTGACATTCAGGTCAACAGAACAGTAGGTAAGCAAAAGGCACAAAGCAGGGTTTCTCTACTGAGACTTTACTGGTCACACTGATATCTGAGTTTTCTGAGATCCTCCCCATTCATTTCAGGTATCCAGTAAATGGCCATGTCACAGAGCTCGGAGGTGGTACATATCTTGGACAAAAAAAAATGAGCCTATTCTGGAGAATGGCCAGAATTCAGGAAGAAAACAGGAACTGAGGAAAATAGTAGGTGTTGCCCATCGATAAGGCAAGCAACAGTCCATTCATAAATTGGGCAGGATGTGTCCTGGAATGCTTTCTACTTGTCAGGACACATGCATTGATGCATTCACTTTTCTCATATCTTCAACCACCGACAAAGTGGGATACACAGACGTAGAATCACTCACCATGTCAAATGACTTATTAAAAACAGTCCACTCCAAACCAAACAAACTGCCTTTCCTACCTATTCTCAGAAGATGAGACAAAACCATAAACTCACATCTACACCCTCAAAGGCATATCGTTTACCCACATAGGTCTGTGAGTAACCACAGTGTCCTCAGACTGATAGGCCATACTATGTTCCCCCGAAATGGCCTGTCCTGTCTCAGATCTGGTCTCCTTTACCAACTCTCTAAAGTTTTCAGGAGCCATCGGTGAGTCACTACCTGCTTTCTCAGGAAAGGCCCCTCTTCAGAGCTTTCCTGGCATTTAGTGATCCACAAGAAAGACTGACTCTGTCCTTGGTAAATCCAAACAAGTGAACCCACTGGGAAAGGGACTGGGACTGGCTCTTGGTGCCTGGCTTCCTGGATCCCAAGTTCAGAGGGTTCCATCACCAAGGAAGTGAGGTAGGTCACTTCCTTCAGGAACTGAATGAGGTCACTGCCTTGGCAACCACTTTGTTCTAACATTTGCTTCCAATGGCTCCATGACATGGAGGCTGCCCCTACTTCCTGTGTCACATTCACAAGTTAGAATGGTATACCAACCATAGGCACCCGGGAACAGTCAGAGTCTACTAGGGTATGGCTTACTGTCAGGAATTCAGTATTTCAAATAGAAAATAGGAAAATGAATCTAATGTGTATACAAATATATGCTAGACAAAAATCTTCCCACTGTCCTCCACAACAATGCCTTGATATTTCCTTCACCACAAGTAAGACACAATTAGTGGAGAAGAGTTTGAAAATCTGTGAATATATATCTGGAAAAAAAATGAATGGAGTTCACAACCTTGGAGGTGGTAGAGGAATTTCCAAATGTAAAAGAAAGGGTAAACACTCCACAAACATGGAGCTCTGGTGGCCTAATAAATTTTTGAGAAACTGCCTCTGAGTTTGGGCCCTTGAAATATTTGTTGTTGTCAGGAGCTTTAGCTTCCTTTGTAGTGAGACCATCAAATCTGGGTCAGCATCTATGTGACCTGGATGACATGGTTCCTTATTTTCTATTGAACATGAGGCAGCAGTTCTGAATTCTCTCTTTGTAGGTAAACTGAGGCCACTGTGGTCTAAGTGTCTAACCGTGTGGTCTGTGAAGCCATTTGGTCATACTCGAATTTTTGTGGTGTTATTTACTGCAGTACTCTGAGTTTGGTATTGGCTTCATGAAGTACAAGGAGATAAACTGGGACACAGTCCTAGAGGGAGTACTCTCATGTGTGGTGAGTGAGGGTCTGCAGGAGAATGCACCAACCAGGCTTCTATCCCAAAAAGCTTGCACCCATGTCCATAGCAACCTGATTCTGAACATTGCCATGAAACCTCTCCATATAACAAGATCCCTTTATTTGTAAGGGTCTGCTGGCTGCACCATGTCAGTCACAATCCATTTGGAAGCCAAGGGAAGATCCATGTGGCCCCACGACAGATGTTTTATCATACACCTGCCAACCACTGCTCTAGGCCCACTACTCAGCAGGTTCCAACTTTCTGGCATCTCTGTTCAACAACATTTTCATGAAACCCAGTCAATCAGGGCACTGTCTGGTATACTCGTGATCAGCAACAGACATCCAAAGATTTTCTAGTGCCACCTGTTCATAGGAATATCAAAAATTTTATGGTGTTTATCTAGCCAATTTTCAAGGATGAAGTTGGAGGCACTGTGGGTTTCAATTCATTCAGGAACCATGAAATAGTGAGGAAGCTCATTTCAATGAAACCTCGGGACAACTCTCACAGGCAAGGCTTCCCAAGGAGTGGCCAAAAGGTCACATGAAGCCAGGCCCATTGAGGTTTACAATTGAGGTCCATGTGTGTTTTGACTCTCAACTGTGACTGCTAAGTCTTTCTGAATAAAGTCATGTGATATCCTGGCTGAGAATCCCAGTGCTCTTTGGAAAGCCAACCTGGGCCTAGATCTCAGTCTCCAAGGGCAACTCTCATGTGTGGCCTCCTAAATTCCAAACACAATTCATGCCAATACATCGCTGAGATCTGTTCCAGAACTCAGTCTCTAAAGGGAATCACACAAGAGTTAAAGCCCAGGTTGACCCTGGAATCTTTTCCAACCGTAACACAAATGACCACAATTAAACCAAAACACTCCAACATGGCCTTCATCTTCTTCCATATAGACAGTCATAATAAACTCTGGTTGGAGGTTTCCATGAGGGGCGCAGCCCAAGACAGTGTTCAAAATAAGCTCACTTGCCACTCATTTGCCTAAAGTCAGGGTGACATGGAAACCCTTCCTGTGAACGAGGGGTGATCAAATAGGCCTGCCATTAATAGTGCTCTACTTCTCCAATTTGAGGCCTACTCTCTGTGGGGTATAGATTCTTTATGAGAATTGGGGTCATGAGAAAACCCAAGCACCTATGGGCTACCCTCTGAAGGGATTTGAAGAACCCATTTGAGTGAACCAAGGAGTTGGATCAAAAGACTTTAGATATAGGGTTTTGGTTAGAGAGTGAATGTAAATTTCAGCATATGTGAAGAGTCAGCCACAGTGATGAACTGGGGAAAATGTGTAGGAAAGCAGATATCAATAGAGATATTAGGAAATCAGGCAAAGTACAAAGAGAGTGATAGGATAAGACATTTTTAACAGGGTTGAGTTTGAATATACAATCTTAGGAAGAAACAAATATGTAGTCACCAATAGGAATGATATTCGAGATCATTAGTGAATCAGGACATGGATGTTGTTAGTAATACATGCTCACTTTCAATATAGGCTTTGGTACAATCATAACTGTGACACTTGCATTTTTTGTCAGGAATATTACTGTGATGAAATGCATATGTATATCAGGTGACTAGAATATTTCTTCCACCATTTTTGAAAGCAATATTTTAAAGGCTTATAAATTAGTATTGGGGATACAAATAGGTATACCCTGGGTCTATGAATATAGAGATGATTCTTTAATAGACCATACTGTGAATAAATAATATAACTGGTTCAAAATTTAAATAATGGATTGAATTGATATCTGAAAATATACAAGAAATCTTACATTGATATACATACATTCATTCCGAACAGTTATACATCTAATGATAATATTAGTGTTACGGTTTATTATGAAGAGTGTGTGAGTTTTGTTTCAAAAGTGATTATGGAAATCGACAATAATGTGTTTGGAAAGAATCTCATGAAAAGAACAGTCAAGAAACATGGAGGAATACATGTCTTCTCAAGTAGGAAGTGATTGAAATTGAACCAAATGCCTATAAATTTGTAAAATTGTGGATGAAATGATATATCCTATATTGCCCATAAACTGCAGAAATAGTAATGTACCAGTGTTGAATAAAAATGAACTTCAAAATACACATCATGTCCCATAGGTGTCTACTTGCATTGATGTTAAACTGGGTGAGTCACTGTAGAAATATTAGGATTTCTTAGCACCATTCCCTGAAGTTAGTTTTCAGTACTAGGAAACAAATATGTATTTCAGTGGATGTATATTTCTAAGAATAATCTTGTGAAAAATTGATTATATATCCCCATACAGGAACATGAATGAATTTAGGCAGTGTATAGTAAGACACTTATATTTCATATTTTGAAAATCTGGAGACTATATATATATATAGAAACAAACACACACACATTATAATGTAGCAATATATATGCCAATTGAAATTCATCATGAAAAATAACTCATCTGCATATCAAAAAATATTCATTATACTGAACATGGATTATGTATAATGTTGTTCATCTAGGAAGGTCACCCATGGGTTGAATTTTAGTTCCAACAGCCTTTAGGAGAAGTGATCTCTTCTCACAATTTGTATCTGCCAAGTCAGCCACCTCACAAGAATGTACGTGTGAAACCAGGTAGGATTCTATTTTTGCATATAAAAATACATGTGCTTAATAGGCTAAAGAGAAAGAGAGACAGAAATTCACATATTTCTTAACTTTAAAAACACATGGAGAATTATTTCAACAAATAATTGACTAGATTTATAACTCCTACCTTATATCATGCAAAAGGCAAGTACAACTACACACCATGCCTCTTCTGAACTGCTTGTATTTCTATTCTGTTTTGGTTATTTTTCTCATCATATTAGTATTAGTAGTCAGAGTCTATAAGGGTATGGGCTAGTGTCAAGGATTCAGTATTTCGAATGAAAAATTGAAAAATGAATCCAATGTGTATGTAAATATGTGCTACAAAAAAATCTTCCTTCTCTCATATAGAAGAATGACTTGACATTACCATTGCCCCAAGTAAGTCACAATTAGAGGAGAAGAGTTAGAAAATCTGTAAATATATATCTGCAACGAAAATGCTCAGGAGTGCACAACCTTGGAGGTGGTAGAGGAGTTTCCAAAAGTAAGTGACATGGGAAATACTCCACAGACATGAAGATCTGCTGGCCTAAACACTTCTTGAGAAACTGCCTTTGAGGTTGGGCACTTGAAATATATGTTGTTTTCAGGAGCTTTCGCTTCCTTTATAGTGAGACCATCTAAGCTGGGTCTGCATCTATGTGACCTGGAGGACATGGCATCTTATTTTCCAATGAACATGAGGCAGCAATGCTGAATTCTCTCGTTGTAGGTAAACTATTGCCACTGGGGGCTAAGTGTCTCCCCGTGTGGACTGTGAAACCATTTGGTCATCTTCCACTTTTCGTGGTGTTTCTTGCTGCTGCACTGGTAGTTTGGTATTGGCATCACGAAATACAAGGAGTTCAACTGGGACACAGTGCTGGAGGGAGTTCTGTCACGTGTGGTACGTGTACGCTGGTCTACAGTAGAATGCACCAACCAGGCTTCTATCCCACATAGCTTGCCCCCTTGATCATAGCAACCTGATTCTAAACATTACTCTGAAACTTCTCCATATAACAAGATGCCTTTATATACAATGGTCTGATGGCTGCACCATGTCTGTCTCAAGACAATTGAAAGTCAATGGCAGATCCACATGGCCCCACCACAGATGTTTTATCACACACCTTCCCACCACTGCTCTAGGCCCACTACTCTGCAGTCTCCAACTTTCTGGCATCTCTGTTCTAAACATTTTCATGAAGCCCAGTCAATCAAGGCACTGTCTGGTATACTCATGATCAGCAAAAGTACATCAAAAGGATCTCCAGTGCCATCTGGTCATGAAAATTTCTAAACATTCATGGTATTGATCTAGACAAATTTCAAGGATGAAGGTGGAGGCACTGTGGGTTTCAATTCATTCAGGGACCATTAAATGTTGAGGAAGCTCATTTCAATGAAAGATCTGGAGAACACTCACAGGCAAGGCTTCCCAAAGAGTGGCCAAAAGGTCACATGAAGCCAGGCCCATTGAGGTCTACAATGTGAGGTCCATGTGTGTTTTGACTCTCAACTATGGGTGCCAAGTCTTTCAGAATAAAATCATGTGATATCCTAGCTGAGATTCTCAGTACTCTTGGGAAAGCCACCCTGGGCCTAGATCTCAGTTTCAAAGGGCGACTCTCATGTGTGGCCTCCTGAAATCGCAACACAATTCATGGCAATACTTATCTGAGGTCAGTTCCAGAACTCATTCTCTAAGGGGAATCACACCAGTGTTCAAGCCCAGTTGGACCCAGTCATCTCTTCCATCTGCCACACAAATGACCACAATTAAAACCAAAACACTCCCACATTGTCCTCATCTTCTTCCACATAGACACTCCTCATAACCTCTGGCTGGAGTTTTTCATGAGGGGCACAGCCCAAGACAGTGGCCCAAATAAGCTTTCTTGCCCCTCATTTGCCTAAAGTCAGGGTGGCCTGGACACCCTTCCTGTGAACCAGGAGTGATTAAATAGGCCTGCCATTAATACTGCTCCACTTCTCCACTTTGAGGCCTTCTTCTGTGGGGTTTAGTTTCTTCTTTTTTTAAAAAAAAATTGAAATTTAATTGGAAAGTTAAAAAAATTGTATTGCAGAATATTAAATTTCTTATGCAAAAGCCTTTATCTTGTTTGTGAGGGAAACCTTGATGCCTTGCCAATCTGGTTATATGGAGACACTGAAAATTTTCTGTTACATACTACATGGATGAATGGCTACAGCACATCGTTTTTTCAAACTGAAAGGCAGATAACAGCAAGTAAGATAACAAATAAAAGCCAATTTTATTAAAAAATAAAGTTGTAAAATGTCTCAAATATTGGATATTAAATTTCTTTTTTTTTTCTTTTTTTTGGTTGTTCAAAAGCTCATGCTATATCATCTTTCATACATTTGACTCATTTGGGTTATGAACTCCCATTTTTACCCCAATACAAATCGTAGAATCACATCAGTTACACACTCACGTTTTTACATAATGGCATATTAGTGATTGTTGTATTCTTCTACCTTTCCTATCCCCTACTATCCCCCTCCCCTCCCCAACCATCTACCCTCTATACCTCATCTGCTATTGTTCAATTCTCTCCCTTGTTTCCCCCCCTTTCCCCTCACAACCTCTTATATGGAATTTTGTGTAACATTAAGTGTCTCCTACCATTTCCATATGCTTTCCATTCTCTCTCCCTTTCTCTCCCCCCACTCATCTCCATTTAGTGTTAATATTTTCCTCATGCTCTTCTTCCCTGTTCTGTTCTTATTTGCTCTCTTTATATCAAAGAAAACATTTGGCATTTGTTTTTTAAGGATTGGCTAGCTTTGCTTAGCATTATATGTTCTAATGCCATCCATTTCCCTTCAAATTCAATGATTTTTGTCATTTTTTAATGCTGCATAATACTCCATTGTGTATAGATGCCCCTTTTTTATCCATTCGCCTATGGAAGGTCATCTAGTTTGGTTCCACAGTTTAGCTATTATGAATTGTGCCGCTATGATCAGTGATATGGCAGTATCCCTATAGTGCGCTCTTTTAAGATCCTCAGGGAATAGTCCGAGAAGTGAGATAGCTGGGTCAAATGGTGGATCCTTTCCCTGCTTTCCCAGGTATCTCCATACTGCTTTCCAAATTGGCCTCAACATTTTCCAGTCCCACCAGCAGTGTACAAGTGTACCCTTTTCCCCACATCCTCGCCAACACTTATTGTTGTTTGATTTCATAATGGCTGCCAATCTTACTGGAGTGAGATGGTATCTTAGGGTGGTTTTGACTTGAATTTCCCTAACTGCTAGAGATGGTGGGCATTTTTTCATGTTCTTGTTGATGGATTGTGTGTCCTCCTCTGTGAAGTTTCTGTTCAGGTCCTTGGCCCATTTGTGGATTGGTTTATTTGTTATCTTATTGTTTAATTTTTGAGTTCTTTGTATATTCTAGATATTAGGGCTCTATCTGAAGTGTGAGGGGTAAAAATTTGTTCCCAAGATGTAGGCTCTCTATTTACCTCTCTTATTGTTTCTCTTGTTTCGAAAAAAACTTTTTAGTTTAAATAAGTCCCATTTGTTGATTCTTGTTATTAACTCTTGTGCTATGGCTGTCCTATTAAGGAATTTGGAGCCCAACCCCACAGTATGTACATCGTAGCCAAATTTTTCTTCTATTAGATGCATTGTCTCTGATTTTATATCTTGCTCCTTGATCCATTTAGAGTTAACTTTTGTGCATGGCGAGAGAAAGGGATTCATTTTCATTTTGTTGCATATGGATTTCCAATTTTCCCTGGACCACTTGTTGAAGATGCTATCCTTCCTCCATTGCATGCTTTTAGGCCCTTTTTCAAATATAAGAAAGTTGTACTTTTGTGGATTGGTTTCTGTGTCCTCTATTCTGTACCATTGGTCCAGCTGACTTTTGTGATACCAGTACCACGCTGTTTTTGTTACTATTGCTTTGTAGTACAGTTTGAACTCTGTTATCGCTATACATCCTGATTCACACTTCCTGCTTAGAATTGCTATTGCTATTCTGTGTCTATTGTTTTTCCATATGAAATTCATGATTGCTTTATATATTTCTACAAGAAATGCCATTGGGATTTTGATTGGCATTGCATTAAACCTGTAGAGAACTTTGGGTAATATCGCAATTTTGATGATGTTAGTTCTGCCTATACATGAACAGGGTACATTTTTCCATCTTCTAACATCTTCTTCTATCTCTTTCTTTAGAGTTATGTAACTTTCATTGTATAAATCTTTCACCTCTTTTTTTAGGTTGATTCCCAAGTATCTTATTTTCTATGAGGATATTGTGAATGGAGTGGTTTTCCTCATTTCAATTTCAGAAGTTTTGTTGCTGATATACAGGAATGCCTTTGATTTTTTCTTTTTGATTTTATATACTGGCACTTTGCTGAATTCATTTATTAACTCTAGCAGTTTCTTTGCATACCCTTTAGGGTTTGTTAAATATGTTATCATGTCATCCTCAAATAGCGAATATTTAAGTTCTTCTTTTTCTATTTTTATGCCTTTAATTTCTTTTGTCTGTCTAATTGCTCTGGCTAGTATTTCAAGAACTAAACTGAATAGAAGTGGTGATAGAGGGCATCTCTGTCTTGTTCCAGATTTTAGAGGGAATGCCTTCAGTTTTTCTCCATTTAGGATGATGCTAGCCTGAGGTTTAGCATATATAGCTTTTACCATGTTGAGGTAAGTTCTTGTTATCCCTAATTTTTATAGTGTTTTGAACATAAAGGAATGCTGTACTTTGTCAAACGCTTTATCTACATCTATCGAGATGATCATATGGTTTTTGTCTTTAAGTCTATTGATGTGGTGGATTACATTTATTGATTTCCATAAATTGATCCAGGCTTGCATCCCAGGGATGAATCCTACTTGATCATGAAGCACAATTATTTTGATATGCTTTTGTATTCAATTCACCATGATTTTATTGAGAATTTTTGCATCCAAGTTTATTAGAGGTATTGGTCTGTAGTTTTCTTTCTTTGAAGTGTCTTTGTCTGGTTTTGGAATCAGGGTGATGTTGGCCTCATAGAATGAATTTGGAGGAACTCCTTCTTTTTCTATTTTTTGAAATTGCTTGAAAAGTATTGGTATTAATTCTTCTTTGAGGGTTTTGTAGAACTCCACTGTATACCTATCCGGTCCAGGGCTCTTTTTGGTTGGTTGTCTTTTGATGGTTTCTTATTTTTCTTCCTTTGTTATTGGTCTATTTAAATTGTGGGTGTCTTCCTGACTCAATCTGGGCAGATCATATGACTTAAGAAATTTATCGATATCTTCTTTATCTTCTATTTTATTGGAATATAGGGTTTCAAAATACTTTCTAATTATCTTCTGTGTTTCTGTAGTGTGTGTTGTGATATTTCCATCTTTATTCCATATGTTAGTAATTTGAGTTCTCTCTCTTCTTCTCTTTGTTAGCATGGCTAAGGGCCTGTCGAACATATTTATTTTTTCAAAGAACCAACTCTTATTTATTTCAATTTTTACAATGTAGATTTTTTGTTTCAATTTCATTGATTTCTCCTCTAATTTCAATTATTTCTTGTCTTCTACTACATTTGATGTTCTTTTGCTCTTCCTTTTCTAGGTTTTTGAGGTGTAGTGTGAGTTCATTTATTTGTTGTTGTTTTTTTCTTTTTTTGAGGAAAGAATTACAAGAAATGAATTTCCCTCTTAAAACGGCTTTCATTGTGTCCCATACAAACCGGTATGTTGTGTCTCTATTGTCATTTGTCTCTAAGAATTTTTTTATCTCCTCCTTTATGTCTTCTGTAACCCACTGATCATTCAGTAACATATTGTGCATTTTCCATGTGATGTAGAATTTTTCCTTCCTTTTTTTTTTTCATTGATTTAAAGTTTCAATCCATTATGATCAGATATGGTGCATGGTATTATCTCCATACCTTTATATTTACTAAGAGTTTCCCTATTGCATAATATATGGTCTATATTGGAGTAGGATCAATGTGCTGCTGAGAAGAACGTGTATCCACTTGATGATGGTTGATATATTTTATATATGTTGGTTACGTCTAGGTTATTGATTGTGCTATTGAGTTCTATAGTATCTTTATTCAGCTTTTGTCTGGAGGAAGGCAAGAGACTTCATCCACTATGACTGCCCTTTTTGCCATTTTAGTTTTGGATGCACACATGGGATCTTTCTTTAGATCCATCAGGTGCTGAGAATCTAAGCCACAGGCTCACACAGGGCCAAGATGCAGATTCAGAAACATCCCTTTCCAAAGCAATTAAGCAAAGAGCCACAGGTGATGCACATTTATTTCCATTTGAAAACTGTTTTCTTCAGTCTTCACAAAGGGGTTGCCGGAGGCAAAGACCTTCCTGACATTCAGGGCAACAGACAGGGAAGCAAAAGGCCCAAAGCAGGGTTTCTCCACTGAGACTTTCTTGGTCACACTGATATCTGAGTTTTCTGAGATACTCGCCATTCCCTTCAGCTATCCAGTACATTGCCATGTCACAGTGCTTGGGGTGGTACATATCTTGGACACAAAACCATGAGCGTATTCTAGAGAGTGGCCAGAATTCAGGAAGAAAACAGGAACTTAGGAAGATGGCGAGTGTTGCCCATTTATAAGGCAAGCTGCAGTTCATTCATAAATTGCACAGGATGAATGCTGGGAAGCTTTCTAGTAGACTGGACAAATCCCTTGATGCATTTTCTTTTCTAATGTCTACAACCACGGACACAATGGGATATATAGACACAGAAACACTCGCCTTGTCAAATGACTTACTAGAAACAGTCCACTCCAGAACTAACAAACCACCTTTCCTACCTATTCTGAGAACAGGAGACAAAACAACAAACCCACAACCACACCCACAAAGACACCTCCTTCCCCCAGTAGGTCTCTGACTATCCAGAGTGTCCTCTGACTGGTGGGCCATGATATATTCCCCCATATTGGGGTGTCCTGTCTCTGATATGGTCTCCGTGGCCAACTCTGTGATGCTGTCAGAAGCCAGCGATGAGCCACTACCTGCTTTCTCAGGAAAGGCCGCTCTTCAGATCTTCCTGGCATTTGGCCAACCTCACATCAGTATGTACCAAGAAAGACTGACTCTGTCCTTGGTAAATCCAAACAAGTTTGACCACTGGGACTTGCACTGGGACTGGCTTTGGGTGCCTGGCTTCCTGGATCCCATGTTCAGAGAGTTTCATCACCAAGGAAGTAAGTTGAGTTCATTTCCTTCAGGAACTGAATGAGGTCACTACCCTGGCAACCACATTTTCCTAACAGTTCCTTCCGAGGGTCCCATCAGATGGAGGCTGCACCTACTTGCTCTGACATTTTCACAAGTTAGAATGGTATATCAACCGTAGGCACCCGGGATCAACTCTCCACACAGGCCTGGTTTGGTCCATCTTCACTACATTAAGAAAAGAGAGGCTGATTCAGACACATCCTTTCATCATGACCAGGATGTTTTCCATGTAAGATGACTTTTGCTCTCTCAGGTCCCTCATAGCTGCCTACATCTTCTCCAGGGATTATTTCTGCATGGACTTTTGATGTTGTCAGCTGGTGGAAGATCCCCTACCTTCCTGTATTGTAAGACCAACTCTGTTCCTGCTCTTCTGTAAATGAGATTGAGGGAACAGTGTATGGTTAGGGTTAATAGCATGTTCGATTTGGGTTAGGAATAATTATGCTGGATGAATAATGGTATTGGGAACCTGTGATATTTATAAGAATATAGACGTGAAATATATGTATGAGAACAGAGATCTAGGAAAGATTTGAAGCCCAGATAGGAATTGAAACCACGATTGGTATACTTAGCTTGAATTATGTTCTGCACCGAGGTCTCAGATAAATTGATATACAATGGCATAGGACCGTGTACCTCGGATGTTTGAATGTAGAAGAGAACATGCAGTCAAAAAGGGATAGTCTGTAGGATTAGGAAGATAGTCAGTAGGTTTAGGAAGAATAGTGAGTATAGGAGTTGGACCAAAAGTTCTTTAGCAATAGGGTTCCAGATAGAGAGTGAATGTAAATGTCAGCACATTTGAAGTTACAGTCACAATGATGAACTGGGGACAATATGTAGAAAAGCAGATATCAATAGGGACATTAAGAAATCAGGCATAGTATAAAGTGAGTGATAGGATTAGATATTTTCAAAAGGCTTGAGGTTGAATATATAATCTTAGGAAAAAAACAAATATGTAGTAACAAAGAGGATTGACATTTGAGAGCATTACTCAACCTGGACAGATGTTTTTAATAATCCATGCTCACTTTCCACTTAGGCTTTGGTACAATCATAAGTGTGACATTTGCATTTTGTGTCCAGAATACTACTGTGATAAATGTATATGTAGATCAGGTGACATGAGTCTTTCTTCCACCATTATGGGGAGCAATATCCTGAAAACTTATAAATTAGTACTGGGGATACGAAAAGGTGTACCCTGTGTTGATGATTATTCAGATGATGCATGAATAGACCATATTGTGAATAAAGTATATAACTGGTTCCAACTTTAAATAATGGATTGAATTTGCATCTGAAAAAAATATATGAAATCTTATATTGATATACATAAATTCATTCCAACCTGTTATATATCTAATGGAAATATTAGGGTTACAGTTTATCATGAAGAGTGAGTTTTGCTTGAACAATGATAATGGAATCGAAAATAATGTGTTTAGAATGAAGTCAAGTGAAAAGAACAGTAGAGAAATATGGAGGAATAAATGTGTTCTGAAATAGTAAGTAATTGAAAGTGAACCAAATGCCTATAAATTTGTGAAGTTGTGAATGAAAAAAATATATCCTATGTTGTACATAAACTGAAGAAATTTTAATGTACCAGTGTTTAATAAAAATGAACTTCAAAATACACATCATGTCCCATAGAAATCTATTTGCATTGATGTTAAACTGGGTCAGTTACAGTAGAAATATTAGGATTTGTAAGCACCATTCACTGAACTTAGTTTTCAGTAGTAGGAAACCAATATGTATTTCAGGTGGTTGAGTATTTCTTAGAATAATCTTGTGTAAAGTTGATTATACACCCAAATACATGAATACGAATGAATTTAGGGAGTGTATAATAAGATACATATATTTCATATTTTGGAAATTCTGGAGAATATATATATATATATATATATATATATATATATATATATACACACAAATACACACACAAACACACACACACAAATTAATATGTAGAAATATATATGCCAATTGAAATTCATCATAAAATATAATTCATCCACATATCCAAAAATATTCATTTTACTTAACATGGATTTATGTATAATGTTTTTTACTAGGAAGCTCACCCATAGGTTGAATTTTCAGTTCAATCAGTATTTAGGGGGAGTCATCTCTTTTCACAATTTTTATATTCCAATGTCAGTGAGCTCACAAGAATGTACGTGGGATACCAGGTAGGATAGTATATGTGCATAAAAAATACATGTGCTGAATAGGATACAGAGAAAGGGAGACAGGAATTTACATATGTGATAACTTTAAAAACTCATGAAGAAATATTATAATAAAAAGTTGACTAGATTTAAAACACATACTCTTGATAAAGCAGAAGGCAAATACAAGTATACACCATGCTTCCTATGAAAGGACTGTATTTCTATTCAGTTAGGTTTCTATTTCTCCATCATATTAGGATTAGTAGTCAGATTCTAGTAGGGTATGGGTTGGTGTCAGGGATTCAGTATTTCAAATGGAAAATAGAAAAATTAATCTAATGTGTATGCAAACATGTACTACAGGAACAACTTCCCACTCTCTTCCAGAACAATGGCTTCACATAACCATCACTCCAAGTAAGACACAATTAGAGGAGAGGAGTTAGAAAATCTGTGAATACATATGAGAAATGTAAAATGCTCAGAAGTTCACAACACTGGAAGTAGAAGAACAGTTTCCAAAAGTAAGGGAGAGGGTAAACACTTCACAAACATGGAGCTCTGCTGGCCTAAAGACTTCTTGAGAAACTTCCTCTGTGGTTGGGCACATGAAATATTTGTAATTGTCAGGAAATTTAGTTTCGTTTGTAGTGACACCATGAAATCTGGGTCTGCATCTATGTGACCTGGAGGACATGGTTCCTTATTTTCTAATGAAAATGAGGCAGCAGTTCTGAATTCTCTCTTTGTAGGTAAACTGTGGCCACTGGGAGCTAAGTGTCTTCCCGTGTGGTCTGTGAAGCCATTTGGTCATGCTCCAATTTTCAGGGTGTTTCTTACTCCTGAACTGGGAGTTTCGTATTAGATTCATGAAATACAAGGAGTTCAACTGGGACACAATGATAGAGGGAGTTCTGTCACGTGTGGTTTGTCATGGTCGACAAGAGAATGTACGAACCAGGCTTTAATCCCACATAGCTTTCCCACTTGACTATAGCAACCTGATTCTGAACATTGCCCTGAAACCTCTCCATATAAAAAGATGCCTTTACATATAAGGGTCGGCTGCCTGCACCATGTCAGTCGCAAGTCTTTTGGAAGCCAATGGAAGATCCAGGTGATCCTACCAAAAATATTTATTTACACACCTACAGTCCACTGCTCTATGCCCACTACTCAGCAGGCTCCAACTTACTGGCATCTCTGTTCTACAACATTTTCACGAAACCCAGTCAATCAAGGCACAGTTTGGAACCATCATGATCAGCAACAGGACATTCAAAGTTTATCCAGTGCCACCTGGTCATGGAAATTTCAAAAATTTCATGGTATTTATCTAGCCATTTTTCAAGGATGAAGTTGGAGGCACTGTGGGTTTCAATTAATTCAGGAACCATTAAATGGTGAGGAAGCTCATTTCAATGAAAGCTCTGGAGATCACTCACGGGGAAGGCTTCCCAAAGAGTGGCCAAAAGGTCACATGAATCCAGGCCCATTGAGGTATACAAAGTGAGATCCATGTGTGTTTGTATTCTCAACTAAGGGTCCCAAGTCTTTAAGAATTAAATCATGTGATATCCTGGCTCAGAATCCCCGAGCACTGTGGAAAGCCATCCTGGGCCTAGATCTCAGATTACAAGGGTGATTCTCATGCGTGACCTCCTAAAATCCCAACACTATTTTTTGCAATACTTCTCTGAGGTCAGTTCCAGAACTCAGTCTCTAAGGGTAATCACACCAGAGTTCAAGCTCCGGTGGACACAGTCATCTCTTCCAACTACCACACAATTGACCACAATTAAAACCAAAACACTCCCATATGGACCTCATCTCCTTCCATATAGACACTCATCATAAACTCTGGCTGGAGGTTTCCATGAGGGGCGCAGACCAAGACAGTATCCACAATAATCTACCTTGCCCCTCATTTGCCTAAAGTCAGGGTGGCCTGGACACGCTTCCTGTTAACCAGGAGTGATCAAATAGGCCTGGTGTTAATACTGTTCTGCTTGTCCAATTTGAGGCCTACTGACTGTCAGATATTGATTCTTTATGTGAATTGGAGTCATGAGAAAACCCAAGCACCTATGGGCTAGCCTCTGCAGGTTTTGAAGAACTCGTTTGACCCAAAGGATTCCTATTCTCACTTGATGGAGGTCAGGAACCTTACAGAGGAAGGCTAGAGACTTCATGCCAATGACTGCTCTTTTGGCCATTTTGGTTTTGAATGCACGCATGGGAAATTTCTTTAGATCCCTCAGGTGCTGAGAATCTAAGCCACTGCCTCATACAGAGCCAAGGGGCTGATTCAGACACATCCCTTTTCAAAGCAGTTAAGGAAAGAGCCACATGTATGCCCAATAATTTCCATTTGAAAACTGTTTTCTTCAGGCTTCACAAAAGGGTGGCCTGAGTCAAAGACCTTCCTGAAATTCAGGAAAACAGAACAATAGGTAAGCAAATGGTCCAAAGCAGGGTTGCTCCACTGAGAATTTCCTGGTCACACTGATACTTGAGTTTTCTGAGATGCTTGCCATTTCTTTCAACTATCCAGTACATGGCCAGTCACAGAGCTTGAAGGTGGTACATATCGTGAACAAAAAACCATGGTCCTATTCTGTAGAGTGGCCAGAATTCAGAAAGAAAACAGGAACTTAGGAATATAGCAGGTATTGCGCATCAATAGGGCAAGCTACAGTCCATTCATAAATGGGGCAATTTGAATGCTGAGAAGCTTTCTACTAGACAGGACACATCCATTGATGCATTCTCTTTTCTAATGCATACAACCACGGACACAGTGAAATACTGAGACATAGAAACACTCGCCATGTCAAAAGACTTACGAGAAACACTAAACTTCAATCCAAACAAACCGACTTTAATACCTATTCTAGGAAAATGAGACAAAACCACAAACCCACAACAACACCCACAAAGGCACCTCCTTCCCCCAAGTAGGTCTGTGACTATCCAGAGTGTCCTCTGACTTGTGGGCCAAAATATGTTCCCCCAAATTGGCCTGTCCTGTCTCAGATCTGGTCTCCTTGGCCAACTCTGTGAAGTTCTCAGTAGCCAGCGGTGAGCCACTACCTGCTTTCTCAGGAAAAGCCCCGCTTCAGAGATTTCCTCTCATTTGGCCTTCCTCACATCTGTAGGTACCAACAAAGACTGACTCTGTCCTTGCTGAATCCAAACAAGTGAGACCACTGGGACTGGAACAGGGACTGGCTCTGGGTGCCTGGCTTCCTGGATCCCAAATTCAGAGAGTTCCATCACCAAGGAAGTTAAGTGAGGTCCCTTCCTTCAGAAATTGAATGAGGTCACTGTCTTGGCAACCACTTTGTCCTAACTGTTGCTTTCAAGGGTCCCATGATACGGAGGCTGCCCCTACTTTCTGTGACACTTTCACAAGTTAGAATGGTATATCAACAATAGGCACCCAGGAATAGATCTCCACACAGGCCTAGTTTGGTCCAACTTCTCTACGTTAAGAAGAGAAGCTGATTCATACACAACCTTTTATCCTGACCAGGTTGTTTGCCATGGAAGATGACTTTTGGTCTCTCAGGTCCTTCATAGCTGCCTACCTCTTCTCCAGGGATCATTTCTGCATGTACCTTTGAGGTTCTCAGGAGGTGGAAGATTCCCTACATTTCAGTATTGTAAGATCAACTCTTTCCCTGCTCTTCTGTAAAGTTAGATTGAGGGAACAGTGTATGGTTATGGTTAATAACATGTTCGGTTTGGGTTAGAAATCATTCTGCTGGATGAATAATGGTATTGGGAACTTGCTATGTGTATAAGAATATATAGGTGAAATATATGTATGAAAACAGAAATCTAAGTATGATTTGAAGTCCAGAAGGGCATTGGGCTCTTGATTGGGATATGCAGCTTTGAATTACGTTCTGCAGAGGTGTCTCAATTAAATCGATATACAATGCCATAGGACCTTGTACCTTGGATGAATTAATGTAGAAGGAACATCTAGTCGAAAAGGGATAGTCCGTAGTGAAAGGTTAATAAAATAGGTACTTGTCACTTCCTGTTTTTCTGTATGCTTAACAAAACACTGTTGAAATCTTGAGAAATGTTTGCTAATCTTGTTTCCAGAATGTTCTGTTCCCAACTGCCAAACTGCAGAATGTACTCCCTCACTCAGTGTCATGCAAACCGCCCACATGCCCTCACCCATTAGTAAACTTCCCTCTCTTCCCTCTCCAAGGAAAGTATATAAGCTGTGCTTAAGGTGTTCTCAGGGCTCTCTGCTCTATTTAAGTGAGTTCTGAGCCACAGCATGCTGAACCCCAAATAAACCCATTGCTGTTGCATGAGACAGACTCTTGGTGGTCTCTTCCTTCGACACTCGCCCGACCTTTGCATATTGAGGTTCCACAGAGTTCTGGCAGTGGCAGACGAGAGACCCCAATGGGCTCCTCTCGGAGCAAGTAAGGCACCTCTTTCTGGTTTCAGGTTTCATGTTAGGGCTTGGCAAAATCTCTGGCGATGAAGAGCCTGAGCTCCCTCCGAAGGTGGCTGAGAGACGTGTCACGGAGACACAGGGCACCTCCCTGGGGGACGCCGCAGAAAACTCGGAAAATTAAGGAACAATAGTCTCCTCAACTCAGTGATATTTTGTTTCAGATTCGGTATTGTCATCCCATCGGGTTTTGCCGGCTACTCATTCCTGGTTTCAGTGTTTGACGTCCATTGCCTGTGTTTATGGTCTTGTCTTATCTGTGTCATGTGTCCTTGCTTTTGCTGTTTGTGTACCTTTCATTATGGGACAGAGCAGTTCAATGCCTCTGTCCCTGACCCTTGATCACTGGAACAAAGTCCGCTTAAGAGCTCAGAATCTTTCTTGTTTTAGTAAAATGCTGGACCTGGCAGAATCTCTGTGCCTCAGAATGGCCCACCTTTGAATTCGGATGGCCCCTAGAAGGATCTTTCTACTTCGCACTAATTTAAAAATTCAGAGATATTATCTCAGCCGGGGACACATAGCCATCTGGATCAACAGCCATATATCTTAACTTGGCAGAACATCTGCAAATCTCCTCCTCCATGGGTGAAGCCTTTCCTTGCCCCTGCCTCTGCTCCTACTCCTTCCCCCATGATCTCTCAAACCCTCTCAACCTCCTCCTCCTCCACCCCCTGTTCTCCCCGAGTCACAGATTTGACTCTACTGGACTCTTCTTCCCTTACTAATCCCCTGCCCTTGTCCCCTAAACCACAACACCCTCAAATGGATTTCCCTGCTGCTGACTCAGCCTCTTTACCATTGGAGGAAGCTAAGCCGGTAATAGGGTCTGATAATGGACCGGTGTTCATGGCCCAGGTAAGTCAGGGGTTAGCCAGGAACCAGGGAATTAATTGGAAGTTATATTGTGCTTATAGATACCCGAGTTCAGGACAGGCAGATAGAATAAATTGAACCATTAAAGAGACCTTAAGAAAATTAAACTTAGAGAACAGCATAAAAGATTGGACTATGCTCCTGCCTTATGCAATGTTTCATGCAAGAAATACTCCCTCTGTTTCTTTGAGTAACCTTAGCCCCTGTGAAATTCTCTATTGTTGCCCTCCTGCAGTAAGGGACCTAAGCCCGACTCAAAGACCTAACCATTCCATCCACACCCCCTTGCTTGACAGACTTAAAGCTCTGAAAAGAACTCAGTGATACCTGTGTAAACAGCTGGCCACTGCCTACCAAACTGGGGACAAAGGGACTCCACATCGATATCAAGTAAGAGACTTCATCTACGTAAGACGACATCAGGTATCATGCTTGAAACCCCGCTGGAAAGGACCATAGCCGGTGCTACTTATAACACCTCCAGTGGTAAAGGTAGATGGAATCAATTTCTGGATCCATGCCTCTCATCTCAAGCCTGCGCCCTGTCCAGACTCTGGCTGGAAACTGGAAAAGACTGGTAAAACCTTCAAATTGCGTATTCGCCATGTGGATAAGTCTGTGGACTCTCTCCTTGGCCACAAGTAGTCCTAAGCCACATCAGCCCATTCAGCAGTGATGGCTGATCACCATTCCTACTGGAAAAGAAGTATAATCTATCTCGCATACAGCCCCCTGAGGGACCTGGTGGCCATCATTCCTCCCAGACATTTGTCAGCTGGCTATAGGTCTTACCTATTGGGATATTCCTGATGAAGAGGATACCACTAAAATTCCATTAAATTACTTCTGTAGCATAGATAATGGAAACAAACATTATGGATGAAGGGACATGCAAGCCAGATGCAGGTTGGCTAGCCTAGATTACTATGTTTGCCGGGCAGACTCTCAAAGCCACAGTCACGGCTGTGTGGGGGGAAAGCCAACTTCTTCTGTAAGTCATGGGGATTTGAGCAAACAGGGGCTGCCTGATGGAACCCAAACTCCTCATCAAATTCAGTACACATCATTGGCCATATTACCAATTAGATAAGAAGAACCGATGGCCCCCAGAGGGGTCTCTAGATCCTCAAATTCTGCGTGACCTTTTCCCTCCTTCACTCACATCCTGAACTATGCTTCTCCAATAGATCCTCACCCTCAGCCTTCTGCTCCAGACATTCTGCTGTCACTCCCACCTCAGCAACCTGATTTCTCCCCTCCAATTACTAGATCAAAAACCCAAACCTCTGCCGGTTCTCAGACCATTGCCTCCTTGCTGAGGCAGCAGTTACTGAAGTACCCCTCCACCCACTCACTCCTCTCTTGTCCTGTCAGTGCCCGCACCGGGTCCCGCCAGGTCTTCTTACCAGCTAAACCAAAGCTCAAACCAGCTGAGGAGAGCCCTCAGTCCCCTATCTAAGATGTAATAAAAATGGCCTTTAAAGTTGGTTTGTCATCACTGAAAACAGTTTACTAATAATTAAACGTCCCTCATATGCGTTTTGAGATACTCACTCCCATCATCCTCTCTGCTCTACCTGTTCTACTGCTCAAGTTTTTGTTGCTAGGAAAATCTCAAACCCGTTTCCCATTATTCTTTTACATCTCTCCTTCCTCATTCTCAGATCCACGGAGCTGATCACAGCCCACCTTCCCCGTCTTCCCCCTCTGCACTAGGCCCACAGAAAAGTCTTAACTGACCTTCTCCAGAAGTCTTCACCATGGCTGACTTTAGGACTTTCAGCAAAAGAGTCCCTATAAAAGAGTTCAATGTAGATAAACTTTCTCTTTTCGTGTTGCCCTGTTCTACTTGGCCAGTGGCTAAAAAAATCAGCACTTCTCAGGTAGACACCCTTTTTCTAGTTTTTCACAAAATATGTGAACAAGGCCTCTGTCCTTGAGCTGGGGATTCACAGAGATGGCTACATTTCTAAGATAAAGAAGTTACCAACTGGTCTCCATGGTAACAGCTGGCAGGGGTAAAATAAGAAAGGGAAGAAAAAGCTCTCCCCCTCCCAGGTGTCCTTTAAAAGTTAACTTGCCCAGAACAGGGGAAAAACAGGAACAAATACTGCGTTTTTGAACTTCTGCAGACTGTGAGCTTCTGAGCACCTTCCCTTACATGTTGGGTACAAAATTCTGAAACTACCTAAACTTGAGTTTCAGGGGATTAATTGATTACAACAGAAGCAATGCCCTCTGAATCCGGTTGCAACCAAATAGGACTGTTTCCCTGTCTTTAGTGCTATCTTAGGTGCCTTGCCTTGTCCTCCTTACAACAGAATAATTCTATATACTTAAACCTTGTTTATGTTTTCATGAAATGGTCAACAGATGTGATTAATCGTGTAATGGTGCAGATGTTTCCCAGAGTGCTCTATTATGAAGCAGGTTCATTTGAAGATCAAATAGGGGGACATACAACCAGGTTCCACTGGGAGCATATATCCCTCACTTTAGCCATCATATTAGGAATAGGATTTGCTGCACGGGTGGGCCCAGGAACCACTGCCCTTGTCCATGTGACACAATAAATTACCCAATTAGAAGCAGCAATAGACCAAAACTAAGATATTAGAAACCACCATCAGAGCTTTGCATGAAACTTTAACCTCTCTCTCTGAAGTTGTTTTACAGAACAGTTGAGGTTTGGACCTCCTCTTCATTAAAGAAGGGGGCCTTTGTGCTGCATTGAGGGAAGAATGCTGTTTTTATGCCGAACATACTGGAGTTGTAATAAAATCTATGAGTAAATTAAAAAGACACATTAAAGAGCATCAACAAGAGAGAGAGAGACCCAAAAAAGGGTTGTTTGAGTCTTGGTTCACACAGTGCCCCTGGTTAACTACGTTTTTATCAACCCTGGCCGGTCCAATAATAATCCTCATATTATTGCTAACTATAAAACCCTGTTTTCTCAACCGTGTAATTTCTTTTCTCCAGGCTCAAATTGGACGAGTTAAACTTATGGTAATACCCCACTAGGAGACATAGAATGTGAAACCCCCCAATGATAATTTTTATCATTAAAAGTAGCCAGAAAAAGAAGTGAGGAATGAAAGGTTAATAAAATAAGTACTTGTCACTTCCTGTATTTCCCTATGCTTAACAAAAAACTGTTGAAATCTTGAGAAATGCTTGCAAAACTTGTTCCCAAAATGTGCTGTCCCCAACTGCCAAACTACAGAATGTACTCCCTCACCCAGTTGCATGCAAACTGCCCACTCGTCGTGACCCATCAATAAACTTCCCTCCCTGCCTTCTCCAGGGAAAGTATACAAACTCTACTTAAGCTATTCTCAGGGCTATCTGCTCTATTAAAGTGAGCTCTGAGCCCCAGCATGCTGGAAACCCAATAAACCTTTTGCTGTATCATGAGTATTCTGTTGGTCGTCTCCTTCTCCGAAGCTTCCCCGACAGTTACTTGGATGATTGAATGTAGAAGAGAACATCCAGTGAAAAAGGTATAGTTGGTAGGATTAGGAAGATAGTCAGTAGGTTTAGGAAGAAGAGTGAGTATAGAATTTAGAACAAAAGTTCTTTAGCAATACGGTTTCAGTTAGAGAGTGAATGTAAATGTGAGCACAGTTGAAGAGTCAGTCACAATGATGAACTGGGGAAAATATGTAGGAAAGCAGATATCAATAGAGACATTATGAAATCAGGGAAATTACAAAGTGAGTGACAGGACTAGATATTTTGAAAAGGATTGAGTTTGAATATATAATCTTAGGAAAAAACAAATATGTAGACACCAATAGGATTGATATTTGAGAGCATTAGGCAAATTTCAGGTGCATGAATATTTCTGAGAATAATCTTGTGAATAGTTGATTATAAATCCAGATACATGAACATGAATGAATTTAGGGAGTGTATATGAGACACATATATTTC
This sequence comes from Callospermophilus lateralis, assembly GCF_048772815.1. Taxonomy (NCBI): domain Eukaryota; kingdom Metazoa; phylum Chordata; class Mammalia; order Rodentia; family Sciuridae; genus Callospermophilus; species Callospermophilus lateralis. The sequence continues at coordinate 594,580 of NW_027512781.1, forward strand.
ATTTTTTGAAATATCTGGAGAGTGTGTATATATATATATATATATATATATATATATATATATATATACACACAAACACAAAACACACACAGACAAAAAAGTAGCAATATATATGTCAATCAAAATTCATCATATAATATATATTATCCACAGATCTAAAAATATTCATTTTACTGAACATGGATTTATGTATAATGTTGTTCAACTAGAAAGCTCACCCATATGTTGAATATTCAGTTTCAATGGGGTTTAGTAGGAGTGATCTTTTCTCTCAATTTGTATCTGCCAAGTCAGCCACCTCACAAGAATGTACGTGTGGTACCAGGTAGCCAACCTGATTCTGAACATTGCCCATAAACCTATCCATATAACAAGATGCCTTTACATATAAGGGTCTGCTTGCTGTACCCTGTCAGTCACAAGGCATTTGGAAGCCAATGGCAGATAAACATGGCCCCACCACACATGTTTTATCACACACCTTCACACCACTGCTCTAGGCCCACTAATGAGCAGGCTCCAACTTACTGGCATCACTGTTCTACACAATTTTCATGAAACAAAGTCAGTCAAGGCACTGTCTGGTACACTGATGGTCAGCAACAGGATATCCAAAAGTTCTCCAGTGCCACCTGGTCATGGGAATTTCAAAAATTTTATTGTATTTATCAAGCCATTTGTCGAGGATGAAGTTGGAGGCTCTTTGGGTTTCAATTTATTCAGGAACCATTAAATGTTGAGGAAGCTCATTTCAATGAAAGCTCTAGAGAACACTCACAGGCAAGACTTCCCAAAGTGTGGCTAAAAAGGTCACATGAAGCCAGGCCCATTGAGGTCTACAATGTGAGGTCCATGTGTGTTTTGACTCTCAACTGTGGCTGCAAAGTCTTTCAGAATAAAATCATGTGATATCCTGGCTGAGATTCCCAGTGCTCTGGGGAAAGCCACCCTGCACCTAGATCTCAGGTTCCAAGGGCGACTCTCATGCATGGCCTAGTAAAAACCAAACACAATTCATGAAAATACTTCTCTGAGGTCAGTTCCAGAATTCATTCTCTAAGAGGAATCACAACAGAGTTCAAGCCCAGGTGGACCCAGTCTTTTCTTCTAAGTGCCACACAAATTACCACAATTCCAAACAAAATGCTCCCACATAACCCTTTTCTTCTTCCATATAGACACTCATCATAACCTCTGGATGGAGGTTTCCATGAGGGGCGCAGGACAGGACAGTGTCCAAAATAACCTCCCTTGCCCCTCATTTGCCTAAAGTCAGTGTGGCCTGGAAATCCTGACTGTGAAACAGGAGTGATCAAATCGGCCTGCCGTTAATACAGCTTGGCTTCTCCAATTTGAGGCCTACTGACTGTAGGGTTTAGATTCTTCATGTAAATTGGGGTCATGAGAAAACCCAAGCACCTATGGGATAGCCTCTGCAGGGCTTTGAAGAACTCTTTTGAAACAAAGGATCCCTATTCTCACTTGATGGATGTCAGGAACCTTAGAGAGGAAGGCGAGAGTCTTCATAAACAATGACTGCTCTTTTGGCCATTTTGGTTTTTAATGCACCCATGGGATCTTTCTTTAGATCCATCAGGTTCTGAGAATCTAAGCTACAGCCTAACACAGGGCCAAGAGGCTGATTCAGACACATCCCTTTCCAAAGCAATTAAGCAAAGAGCCACAGGTGTTGCCCATTCATTTCCATTTGAAAACTGTTTTCTTCAGGCTTCACAAAGGGGTGGCCTGAGGCAAAGAACTTCCTGACATTCAGGGCAACAGAACAATAGGTAAGCAAAAGGCCCAAAGCAGGGTTTCTCCACTGGGATTTAATGGTCACACTAATATCTGATTTTTCAGAGATGCTCGCCATTCCTTTGAGCTATCCAGTACATGGTCATGGCACACAGCTTGGAAGTGGTACATACCTTAGACATAAAACCATGAGCCTATTCTGGAGAGGGGCAGAAGTCCAGAAGAAAACTGAAACATAGGAAGATTGCAGGTGTTACCCATCGAAAAGGCAATCTGAAATCCATTCATAAATTGGACAGGATGAATGCTGGGAAGCATTCTACTAGACAGGACACATCCATTGATGCATTTTCTTTTCTAATATCTGCAACCACGGACACAGTGTGATAGACAGACATAGAAACACTCGCCTTGTCAAATGACTTACTAGAAACAGTTCATTCCACACCAAAAAAAGCGCCTTGCCTACCTATTCTCTGAACATGAGACAAAACCAGAAACCCACCCCCACACCCACAAAGGCACCTCCTTCCCCCAAGAAGTTTTGTGACTATCCGGACTGTCCTCTGACTGGTGAGCCATACTATATTCCCACGGAATGGCCTGATCTGTCTCAGATCTGGTCTCCTTGGCCAACTCTGTGCAGGTGTCAGGACCCAGAGGTGAGAAACTACCTGCTTTCTCAGGAATGACCCCTCTTTAGAGCTTTCCTGGCATTTGGCCATCCTCACATTAGTAGGTACCAAGAAAGACTGACACTGTCCTTGGTAAATCCAAACAAGTGAGACCACTGGGACTGGGACTGGGACTGGCTCTGGGTGCCTGGCTTCATGAATCCCAAGTTCAGAGATTTCCATCACCAAGGAAGTGAGGTGAGGTCACTTCCTTTAGGAACTGAATGAGGTCACTGCCTTGGCAACCACTTTGTCCTACCAGTGGCTTCCAAGTGTCACATGAGAAGGAGGCTGCCCCTACTTCCTGTGACACTTTCACAATTTAGAATGGTATACAACCATAGGCACCCAGAAACAGCTACCCACACAGGCCTGGTTTGGTCCATCTTCTCTAAATTAAGATGTGAGAGGCTGATTCAGACAGAACCCTTCATCCTGAACAGGTTGTTTGCCATTGAACATGACTTTTGTTCTCTCAGGTTCTTCATAGCTGCCTACATCTTCTTCAGTCAACATTTCTGCATGGAACTTTGAGGTTCTCAGCAGGTGGAAGATCCCCTACTTTCCTGTATTGTAAGACCAACTCTGTCCCTCCTCTCTGTAAATTTAGAATGAGGGAACAGTGTATGGTTAGGGTCAATAACATATTTGACTTGTGTTAGGAATCATTCTGCTGGATGAATAATGGTATTGGGAACCTGCAAAATTTATAAGAATATATATTTGAAATATAAGTATGAAAACATAAATCTAGTTACGATTTGAAGCCAGAAAGGGCATTGGGCCCTTCTTTGGGATATTTAGCTTTGAATTACATTCTGCATTTTAGTCTCAGATAAATCTATACACAATGGAATAAAACCTTGCACCTCAGATACCTGAATGTCGAAGAGAACATCCAGTCAAAAATGGATAGTCGGTAGGATTTGGAAGATAGTAGGTTTAGGAAGAAGAGTGAGTCTTCGAGTAGGACCAATAGTTTTTTAGCAATAGGGTTTCGTTTAGAGAGTGAATGTAAATGTCAGCACATGTGAAGAGTCAGTCACAATGATGAACTGGGGAAAATATGTAGGAAAGCAGGTCTCAATAGAGACATTAGGAAATCAGACAAATTATAAAATGCGTGATAGGATTAGACATTTTCAACAGGGTTGAGGTTGAATATATAATCATAGGAAGAAACAAATATATAGTCCCCAACAATATTGACACTTGGGAGAATTAGGCATCCTGGACAAGGATGTTTTTAGTAATATATACTCACTTTCAATTTAGGGTTTGGTACAATCATAAGTGTGACCTTTGCATTTTTGTCCAGAATATTACTGTGATAAAATGTATATGTAGATCAGGTGACATGAGTATTTCTTCCACCATTATGGGAAGCAATATTTTTAAAACCCATAAATTAGTATTGGGTATACAAATAGGTGTACCCTGTGTCAATGAATATAGAGATGATGCATGAATAGATCGTACTGTGAATAAATAATATAACTGGATCCAACTTTAGAAATTGGAGTTAGAATAAATTGATATCTGAAAATATACAGGAAATCTTATATTGATATTGGTATACATACATTCATTACAACCAATTATAAGTCTAATGGTAATATTAGGGTTACGGTTTATCATGAAGAGGGTGTGTGAGTTTTCCTTCAAAAGTGATTATGGAAATCGAAAATAATGTGTTTGTTAAGAAGTCTCATGAAACGACCAGTCGAAAAACCTGGAGGACTACATGTGTTCGGAAGCAGGAAGTGATTGAAAGTGAAACAAATGTCTTTAATTTTGAAATTTTGGGTGAAAAATTTATCCATGGATGTGCATAAACTGAAGAAATAGTACTGTACCAGTTTTAAATAAAAATGAACGTCAAAATACACATCATGTCCCATAGGAATCTACTTGCATTGATGTTAAACTTGGTAAGTTACGGTAGAAATATTAGGATTTGTATGCACCTTTCACTGAAGTTTGTTTTCAGTACTAGGAAACAAATAAGTATTTCAGGTGGATGAATATTTCTGAGAATAATCTTGTGCAAAGTTGATTACAAATCCACATACATGAATATGAATGTATTTAGGGAGTGAATAATAAGACACATATTTCATATTGTGAAAAATCTGGAGAGTATATATATATACAAAACACACACAGACATTATAAAGTGGCAATATATATGCCAATCGAAATTCATGGTGAAATATATATCATTCATAGATCCCGAAATATTAATTTTAATGAACATGGATTTATGAATAATGTTGTTCAACTAGGAAGGTCACCCATAGGTTGAATTTTAAGATCCAACAGCATTTAGCAGGAGTGATCTCTTCTCATAATTTGTATCTGCCAAGTCAGCCACCTCACAAGAATGTATATGTGATACCAGGTAGGATTCTATATGTGCATATAAAAATACATGTGCTGAATAGGCTACAGAGAAAGGGATACAGGAATTCACATATTCATTAACTTTAAAAACACATGGAGAACTATTTCAATTAAAAATTAACTAGATTTATAACACCTAACCTACATAATGCAAACGGCAAGTCCAACTATACACCATGCCTCTTCTGAACTGCTTGTATTTCTATTCTGTTTGAGTTATTTTTCTCCATCATATTAGGAATAGTAGTCAGAGTCTAGTAGGGTATAGTTTCGTGTCAGGGATTCAGTATTTTGAATGGAAAATTGGAAAATGAATCCAATGTGTATGCAAATATGTGCTACACAAAAATCTTCCCACTTTCATCCACAACAATGCCTTGACATTACCTTTGCCACAAGTAAGACACAATTAGAGGAGAAGAGTTAGAAAATACGTGAATACATATCTGGAATGGAATACGCTCAGGATTTCCCAACCTTGGAGGTGATAGAGCAGTTTCCATAAGTAAGGGACATGGTAAACACTCCACAAACATGGAGCTCTGCTGGCCTAAATACTTCTTGAGAAACTGCCTCTGAGGTTGGGCACTTGAAATATATGTTGTTGTCAGGAGCTTTAGCTTCCTTTATAGTGAGCCCATCAAAGCTGGGTCTGCATCTATGTGACCTGGAGGACATGGTTTCTTATTATCCAATGAACCTGAGGCAGCAGTGCTGAATTCTCTCTTTGTAGGTAAACTGTGGCCACTGGGGGCTAAGTGTCACCCCGTATGGACTGTGAAGCCATTTGGTCCTCTTCCACTTTCTGTTGTGGTTCTTGCTGCTACACTGGGACTTTGGTATTTGCTTCACGAAATACAACAATTTCAACTGGGACACAGTGCTGGAGAGAGTTCTGTCACTGTGGTGGGTCACGGTCTGCAGGAGAATGCACCAACCAGGCTTCTTTCCCACATAGCTTGCACCATTGACCATGTCAACCTGATTCTGAAAATTGCCCTGAAACCTCTCCATATATCAAAATGCCTTTACAAATAAGGGTCTGCTGGCTGCATCATGTCCTTCACAAGGCATTTGGTAGCCAATGGCCAAACCACATGGACCTACCACAGATGTTTTATCACACACCTGCACACCTGCCCACCGCTGCTCTAGGCCCACTACTCAGTAGGCTCCAACTTACTGGCATCTTTTTTCTACATTATTTTTATGAAACCCAGTCAATCAAGGCACCCTCTAGTATACTCATGATCAGCAACAGGACACCCAAAGATTCTCCAGTTCCACCTGGTCATGGGATTTTCAAAAATTTCATGGTATTTATCTAGCCATTTTTCAAGGATGAAGTTGGAGGCACTGTGGGTTTCAAGAACCACTAAATGTTGAGGAAGCTCATTTCAATGAAACTCTGGAGAACTCTCATAGGCAAGGCTTCCCAAAGAGTGGCCAAAAGGTCAAATATAGCCAGGCCCATTGAGGTATACGTTGTGAGTTCCATGTGTTTTTGACTCTCAACTATGGCTACCAACTCTTTAAGAATAAAATCATGGGATATCTTGGCTGATATTCCCAGTGCTCTGTGGAAAGCCACCCTGGGCCTTGATCTCAGTTTATAAGAGCGACTCTCATGCGTGGCCTCCTAAAATTTCAACACAATTCATGTAATACTTCTCTGAGGTCAGTTCCAGAACTCAGTCTCTAAGGGGATTCACACCAGACTTCAAGCCCAGGTGGACCCTGTCATCTCTTCCAACCGTCACACAAATGACCACAATTAATACCAAAACAATCCCACATTGCCCTCCTCTTCTTCCATAAAGGCACTCATCATAACATCTGGCTGGAGGTTTCCATGAGGGGCACAGCCCAAGACAGTGTCCAAAATAAGCTCCCTTGGCCCTCATTTGCCTAAAGTCAGGGTGGCTGGGACACCCTTCTTGTGCACCAGGAGTGATCTGTAAGGGTAAAAGAAATTGAAATTAAAGTGTAAAAGTTAAAGTGTAAAAGACCGGGTGTTGTAAAGTTTTTAAGCAGCAAGGCTTGAGTTAAAATGTAAAGGACCAGGTATTGTTAAGTTCCTATGCTACACGCAAAACCTGAAATTCCTGTAGCTTGTAGGACAATTCCCGGACTACCCAGTAAATATTCCCCCTGACCGCCTGGTTTTTTAATAACCTAGGACCCTGTGAGGCCTGGCACATAGGCATTGCAGGGCCTAAACCAATCATTTTGAATGTGTACCCCGCTTTAGAACT